>NC_052150.1:187100116-187220337 GCF_902713615.1 Scyliorhinus canicula | reverse complement strand
TTCTCTCCTCCCATTGTAATCTCCTTTATTTAAGCACAAAACACTAGTGTTTGATTTTACCTTCTCACCCTCCATCTGTATTTTAAATTCCACCATATTGTGATCGCTCCTTCCGAGAGGATCCCTAACTCTGAGATCATTAATCAATCCTGTCTCATTACACAGGACCAGATCTAGGACCGCTTGTTCCCTCATAGGTTCCATTACATACTGTTCGAGGAAACTATCGCGGATACATTCTATAAACTCCTCCTCAAGGCTGCCTTGACCGACCTGGTTAAACCAATCGACATGTAGATTAAAATCGCCCATGATAACTGCTGTACCATTTCTACATGCCTCTGTTATTTCTTTGTTTATTGCCTGCCCCACCATAATGTTACTATTTGGTGGCCTATAGACTACTCCTATCAGTGACTTTTTCACCTTACTATTCCTGATTTCCACCTAAATGGATTTAACTTTATCCTCCATAGCACCGATATCATCCCTTACTATTGCCCGGATGTCATCCTTAAATAACAGAGCAACACCACCTCCCTTACCATCCACTCTTTCCTTCTGAATAGTTTGATACCCTCGTATATTTAACTCCCAGCCGTGACCATCCTTTAACTATGTTTCAGTAATGGCCACTAAATCATAGTCATTCACAATGATTTGCGCTATCAACTCATTTACCTTATTCCGAATACTACGAGCATTCAGGTAAAGTACACTTATGTTGGCTTTTTATACCTCTGTTTGATCTTAACACCTCGATCAGTAACCTCTCCTAAGTTATATTTCCTCTTAACTTTTCTCCTAATTTTCCTTGTCGTTGAACCCATATCTTCATGTAACAACCTGCCACGTGGTTTACCATTTATGTTTTTACTTCCCGTTTTATTCCTTTTAGTATTACAGGGCCTATTCACTGAGCTCCCCTCAGTCACTGTACCTTGTACTGTCGCCCTTTTTGATTTTTGACTATGGCTTCTCTGCCTTACACTTTCCCCCTTACTGCCTTTTGTTTCTGTACCTGTTTTACTACCTTCTGACTTCCTGCATTGGTTCCCATTCCCCTGCCACATTAGTTTAAACCCTCCCCAACAGCTCTAGCAAACACCCCCCCTAGGACATCAGTTCCAGTCATGCCCAGGTGCAGACCGTCCGGTTTGTACTGGTCCCACCTCCCCAGAACCAGTTCCAATGCCCCAGGGATTTGAATCCCTCCCTCTTGCACCATCTCTCGAGCCACGCATTCATCCTATCTATCCTGATATTCCTACTCTGACTAGCCCGTGGCACAGGTAGCAATCCTGAGATTACTACCTTTGAGGTCCTGCTTTTCAGTTGAACTCCCAACTCCCTGAATTCAGCTTGTCGGACCTCGTCCTGTTTTTTACCTATATCGTTGGTGCCTATGTGCACCACGTCAGCTGCGTGTTCACCCCCCCCCCCCCCCCCCCACCCCCCCCCCCCCAGAGTGTCCTGCAGCCGCTCCGAGACATCCTTGACCCTTGCACCAGGGAGTCAACATACCATCCTGGATTCTCGATTGCGTCCGCAGAACCGCTTGTCTTTTCTCACCCCAGCACGTGGCTTAGAGCAAGCTGGTACAGTTAGACTGAGTTACTACAGTTAAATTAGCAGAGAGCCAAACTCATTTGAGAACTGTGTTAATAGTTCAATAAACACGTTGAACTCATTTCAGAGTCTGGAGCATCCTTTAGTTGAGACTGCATCAAGTAGCAGCCTGTGTTATCCAAAGCACCATAACACAACACCATATATAACAATTCACTCTTTTTTTGAGCTGCACTCAAATAATTTTTTTAAATGAATCATTTTCCTGATTAGAATATAGAACATACAGTGCAGAAGGAGACCATTCGGCCCATCGAGTCTGCACTAACCCACTTAAGAGCTCACTTCCACCCTATCCCCGTAACCCAATAACCCCATCTAACCTTTTTTGGTCACTAAGGGCAATTTATCATGGCCAATCCACCTAACCTGCACGTCTTTGGACTGTGGGAGGAAACCGGAGCACACGGAGGAAACCCACGCAGACACGAGAAAAATGTGCAGACTCTGCACAGACAGTGACCCAAGCCGGGAATCGAACCTGGGACCCTGGCGCTGTGATGCCACAGTGCTAATCACTTGTGCTACCGTGCTGCCCCGATTGAAATAGGAAATAAAATGTGACGCCTGTGCTGGAAAGACATTGGGCAGAATTTTATATTCTGGAGACTAGGCCTGTTGGAAAGTGGGCATGTTTCTTGCTGGGAGGTGGGTGGGTGAACATGCGTGATCTTCCCACTTTTGAGCTTAGTAATTATGTATCAGCAAGGAGCTTGGCAAATCTTGTGGTGGGACTGGTAGGAAGTCGCCAAGCCCACCATTCCCTCATGGGATGGATGGTTCTGGCACTATTTTTAAAGGGCACCCGGACACATATTGACTGATTATCGCAGGGACAGGAGCTCCGCACTACCCCTCCAGGGTCCTTGTGGCTGCAGCTCATGCTGGAGAAGGTGGCAGATGTGAGCAACCAAATCTTGGGGTGTACAAGGTGCCTCCAGCACTGCCGTTCATTCATTTCTAGGTAAGAGCACGACTGGCGATACACTATGCTCTGACCAATGCTCACCGTTGTAGTGGTCCAGATTCCCTTATGGAGGCTCTGTTGCTCCTTGCAGCTCAGGTAATTTCTCCTCATGACCGTGTGCCAACCGGCGATCCATCTCCTCATCTGGAGTGGAGTCATTATCAAGTCAGGGTTCCCTGCAGCCTGCATCATCAACACCTCGGAGGATGTGCGAATAAATTGAAGTGACGCATTAAATGAGCATTTTCTTTATAGGTTTACCTCCATAGAAACATAGAAAACAGGAGGAGGAGGGGGCCATTCGGCCCTATGCCCCTACTATGACATTCATTATAATCATACGTGCGTGCATGCGTGTGTGTGTGTGAGTGCCAGTGACCTCCGTTCTGCGGCGGTGAGAGGTCACATGTCCGGCAATCCCCCTCCACTCTTCTTCTCTCGACTAATGTGTGTGCCCTTCTCCTGGGCGGGGGGGGGGGGGGGGGGGGGGGGGGGCAGCCGGGGGGGGGGGGGGAAGAAAATGCACAGTGTGAGACAGTCTGAAACAGCCCGTACTTCCCGTACCAGCCTCCCCGGACAGGCGCCGGAATGTGGCGACTAGGGGCTTTTCACAGTAACTTCATTGAAGCCTACTCGTGACAATAAAGCGATTTTCATTTCATTTCATTTCACATGCAGCCCAGGGGGTGGGAGCTGGTGGCTTCAGTAGCCAGGGCACTTGGCCATGACAGCGGGTATGGGTGTCAGCATGTGGTGCAGGGTGGGTGCGCGGTCACCCGTGTTGGGCGTGTTGGGCTACGGGTTCGTACTCGGGGCACAGTGCTGCCTACTCTGGGAAGGATTTTCTCCTAGCCAATAAATTCTGGTGGAGAGGAAACCCGAGACACTACACGTATAGTGTCTCCCACCCGCCCTCCTCCTCTAACCTAATAATAAGACCCATTGGTGTGAGCAGGTAAGTGCTATATTATATTATTATTTTTTATTTATTTTATATTTGTTAACCAGAACTTGGTTGGAACTTGGAGGGATGGCAGGGAAGGCAGTGCAATGTTCCTCCTGCAGGATGTTTGAGGTGAGGGATGCCGTTAGTGTCCCTGCTGATTTTACCTGCAGGAAGTGCAGCCATCTCCAGCTCCTACACGACCGAGTTATGGTACTGGAGCTGGAGTTGGATGAACTTCGGATCATTCGGGAGGCAGAGGTGGTCATAGATAGGAGCTTCAGGGAAGTAGTTACACCAAAGACTGGAGATAGATGGGTAACTGTAAGAGGGACTGGGAAGAAGCAGTCAGTGCAGGGACCCCCTGCGGTCGTTCCCCTGAGTAACAAGTATAACCGTTTTGGACACTTGTGGGAGGGACGACTACCAGGTGTAAGCCATGAGCCCACAAGGGAGAAGGCTATTCTGGACCTAGTGCTATGTAATGAACCAGACTTTATAAAAGATCTTAAAGTAAGGGAACACTTAGGAAGCAGCGATCAGTGGCGCAGTGGGTTAGCACTGCGGCCTCACGGCGCTGAGGTCCCAGGTTCGATCCCGGCTCTGGGTCACTGTCAGTGTGGAGTTTGCACATTCTCCCCGTGTTTGCGTGGGTTTCGCCCCCACAACCCAAAAATGTGCAAGCTAGGTGGATTGGCCACTCTAAATTGCCCCTTAATTGGAAAAATGATTGGGTACACTAAATTTAAAAAAAAAAAAAAAGGAAGCAGCGATCATAATATGGTTGAGTTCAGGCTGTAGTTTGAAAGAGAGAAGGCAAAATCGGATGTAATGGTGTTACAGTTAAATAAAGGTAATTACGAGGGCATGAGAGAGGAACTGGCGAAAATCGACTGGAAGCAGACCCTAGTGGGGAAGACAGCAGAGCAAAAATGGCAGGAGTTTGTATGCATAATTGAGGACACTGTACAGAGGTTCATCCCCAAGAAAAGAAAGATTATCCGGGGAGGGATTAGACAGCCATGGCTGACAAAGGAGGTCAGGAAATGTATCAAAGAAAAAGAGAGATCCTATAAAGTGGCCAAAAGCACTGGGAAATCAGAAGATTGGGAAGGCTACAAAACAAACAGAGGTTAACAAAGAGACAAATAAGGAAGGAGAGGATCAAATATGAAGGCAGGCTAGCCAGTAATATAAGAAATGATAGTAAAAGTTTCTTTCAATACATAAGAAACAAACGACAGGCCAAAGGAGACATTGGGCCAATTCAAACTGATGCCGCAAGGCTAGTGATGGGAGACGAGGAAATGGCTGGAGAACTTAATAAGTACTTTGCGTCTGTCTTCACAGTGGAAGACATGAGTATATCCCAAAAATTATAGAGGGTCAGGGGGCTGAGTTGAGTATGGTTGCCATTACAAAAGAGATGGTGCTAAAAAAGCTAAAAGGTCTTAAAATTGACAAATCTCCTGGCCCCGATGGGCTACACCCTAGAGTTCTGAGGGAGGTGGCTGAAGAAATAGCGGAAGCGTTGGTTGAGATCTTTCAAAAATCACTGGAGTCAGGGAAAGTCCCGGACGATTGGAAGATCGCTGTTGTAACCCCCTTGTTCAAGAAAGGATCAAGACAAAAGATGGAGATTATAGGCCAATTAGCCTAACCTCGGTTGTTGGTAAATTCTAGAATCGATCGTTAAGGATGAGATTTCTAAATTCTTGGAAGAGCAGGGTCGGATTAGAACAAGTCAACATGGATTTAGTAAGGGGAGGTCGTGCCTGACGAACCTGTTAGAATTCTTTGAGGAGGTGACAAGTAGGTTAGACCAGGGAAACCCAGTGGATGTGGTCTATCTGGATTTCCAAAAGGCCTTTGATAGGTGCCACACAGGAGGCTGCTGAGTAAGGTGAGGGCCCATGGTGTTCGAGGTGAGCTACTGGCATGGGTTGAGGATTGGCTGTCTGACAGAAGGCAGAGAGTTGGGATAAAAGGTTCTTTTTCGGAATGGCAGCCGGTGACCAGCGGTGTCCCACAGGGTTCAGTGTTGGGGGCCGCAGCTGTTCACCATATATATTAATGATCTGGATGAAGGGACTGGGGGCATTCTAGCAAAGTTTGCCGATGATACGAAGTTAGGTGGTCAGGCAGGTAGTGCTGAGGAAGTGGGGAGGCTGCAGAAGGATCTAGACAGTTTGGGAGAGTGGTGCAGGAAATGGCTGATGCAATTCAACGTGAGAAAATGTGAGGTCTTGCACTTTGGAAAAAAGAATCCAAGCATAGACTACTTTCTAAACGGTGAGAAAATTCATAATGCCAAAGTACAAAGGGATCTGGGAGTGCTAGTCGAGGATTCCCTAAAGGTAAACATGCAGGTTGAATCTGTGATTAAGAAAGCGAATGCAATGTTGTCATTTATCTCAAGAGGGTTGGAATATAAAAGTAGCGATGTGCTACTGAGCCTTTATAAGGGCTCTGGTTAGGCCCCATTTGGAGTACTGTGTCCAGTTTGGGGCCCCACATCTCAGGAAGGACATACTGGCGCTGGAGCGTGTCCAGCGGAGATTCACACGGATGATCCCTGGAATGGCGGGTCTAACATATGATGAACGGCTGAGGATCCTGGGATTGTATTCATTGGAGTTTAGAAGGTTAAGGGGAGATCTAATAGAAACTTACAAGATAAATACATGGCTTAGAAAGGGTGGACGCAAAGAAACTGTGTTCCGTTAGGCGAGGAGACGAGGACCCGTGGGCACAGCCTTAGAATTGAGGGGGTAAATCAGAACAGAAATACGGAGACATTTCTTCAGCCAGAGAGTGGTGGGCCTGTGGAATTCATTGCCGCGGAGTGCAGTGGAGGCCGGGGCGCTAAATGGCTTCAAGGCAGAGATAGATAAATTCTTGATGTCGCGAGGAATTAAGGCTACGGGGAGAATGCTGGTAGGTGGAGTTGAAATGCCCATCAGCCATGATTGAATGGCGGAGTGGACTCGATGGGCCGAATGGCCTTACTTCCACTCCTATGTCTTATGGTCTTATGGTCTTAGGTACGGGACCTCTAGCACGGAGTCTGTCCCTGTTGCTCAGAAGGGAAGGGGGGAGAGGAGCAGAGCATTAGTAATTGGGGACTCAATAGTCAGGGGCACAGATAGGAGATTTTGTGGGAGTGAGAGAGACTCACGTTTGGTATGTTGCCTCCCAGGTGCAAGGGTAAGTGATGTCTCGGATCGTGTTTTTCGGGTCCTTAAGGGGGAAGGGGAGCAGCCCCAAGTCGTAGTCCACATTGGCACTAACGACATAGGTAGGAAAGGGGACAAGGATGTCAGGCAGGCCTTTAGGGAGCGAGGATGGAAGCTCAGAGTGAGAACAAACAGAGTTGTTATCTCTGGGTTGTTGCCCGTGCCACGTGATAGTGAGACGAGGAATAGGGAGAGCAATTAAACACGTGGCTACAGGGATGGTGCAGGCGGGAGGGATTCAGATTTCTGGGTAACTGGGGCTCTTTCTGGGGAAGGTGGGACCTCTATAGACAGGATGGTCTACATCTGAACCTAAGGGGCACCAATATCCTGGGGGGGAGATTTGTTAGTACTCTTTGGGGGGGTTTAAACTAATTCAGCAGGGGCATGGGAACCTGGATTGTAGTTTTGGGGTACGGGAGATTGAGAGTAGAGAGGTCAGGAGCACAGATTTGACTTCGCAGGAGGGCGCCAGTGTTCAGGTCGGTGGTTTGAAGTGTGTCTATTTCAATGCCAGGTGTATACGAAATAAGGTAGGGGAACTGGCAGCATGGGTTGGTACCTGGGACTTCGATGTTGTGGCCATTTCAGAGACATGGATAGAGCAGGGACAGGAATGGTTGTTGCAGGTTTAGGTGTTTTAGTAAGGTCAGAGAAGGGGGAAAAAGAGGGGGAGGTGTGGCGCTGCTAGTCAAGGACAGTATTACGGTGGCAGAAAGGATGCAAGATGGGGACTCTTCTTCCGAGGTAGTATGGGCTGAGGTTAGAAACAGGAAAGGAGAGGTCACACTGCTGGGAGTTTTCTATAGGCCACCTAATAGTTCTAGAGATGTAGAGGAAAGGATGGCGAAGATGATTCTGGAAAAGAGCGAAAGTAACAGGGTAGTTGTTATGGGAGACATTAACTTTCCTAATATTGACTGGAAAAGATATAGTTCGAGTACATTGGATGGGTCGTTCTTTGTACAATGTGTACATTTTCTGACACAATATGTTGACAGGCCAACAAGAGGTGAGGCCACATTGGATTTGGTTTTGGGTAATGAACCAGGCCAGGTGTTAGATCTGGAGGTAGGTGAACACTTTGGAGACAGTGACCACAATTCGGTGACCTTTACATTAGTGATGGAAAGGGATAAGTATACCCCGCAGGGAAAGAGTTATAGCTGGGGAAAGGGCAATTATGATACCATTAGACATGACTTAGGATGTGTAGGTTGGAGAAGTAGGCTGCAAGGGTTGGGCACACTGGATATGTGGAGCTTGTTCAAGGAACAGCTATTGCGTGTTCTTGATCAGTACGTACCAGTCAGACAGGGAGGAAAGGGTAGAGCGAGGGAACCGTGGTTTACCAAAGAAGTGGAATCTCTTGTTAAGAGGAAGAAGGAGGCCTATGTGAAGATGAGGCGTGAAGTTTCAGTTGGGGCACTTGATAGTTACAGGGAAGAGAGGAAGGATCTAAAGAGAGAGCTAAGACGAGCAAGGAAGGGACATGAGAAGTCTTTGGCAGGTAGGATCAAGGAAAACCCAAAAGCTTTCTATAGGTATGTCAGGAATAAAAGAATGACTAGGGTAAGAGTAGGGCCAGTCAAGGACAGTGGTGGGAAGTTGTGTGTGGAGGCTGAGGAGATAAGCAAGATACTAAATGAATACTTTTCGTCAGTATTCACTCAGGAAAAAGATAATATTGTGGAGGAGAATGCTGAGACCCAGGCTATTAGAATAGATGGCATTGAGGTGCGTAGGGAAGAAGTGTTGGCAATTCTGGACAAGGTGAAAATAGATAAGTGCCCGGGGCCTGATGGGATTTATCCTAGGATTCTCTGGGAAGCCAGGGAAGAGATTGCTGAGCCTTTGGCTTTGATTTTTATGTCATCATTGGCTACAGGAATAGTGCCAGAGGACTGGAGGATAGCAAATGTGGTCCCTTTGTTCAAGAAGGGGAGTAGAGATAACCCCGGTAACTATAGGCTGGTGAGCCTAACGTCTGTGGTGGGTAAAGTCTTGGAGAGGATTATAAAAGATACGATTTATAATCATCTAGATAGGAATAATATGATTAGGGATAGTCAGCATGGTTTTGTGACGGGTAGGTCATGCCTCACAAACCTTATCGAGTTCTTTGAGAAGGTGACTGAACAGGTGGACGAGGGTAGAGCAGTTGATGTGGTGTATATGGATTTCAGTAAAGCGTTTGATAAGGTTCCCCACGGTCGGCTATTGCAGAATAATACGGAGGCTGGGGATTGAGGGTGATTTAGAGATGTGGATCAGAAATTGGCTAGTTGAAAGAAGACAGAGAGTGGTGGTTGATGGGAAATGTTCAGAATGGAGTTCAGTTACGAGTGGCGTACCACAAGGATCTGTTCTGGGGCCGTTGCTGTTTGTCATTTTTATAAATGACCTAGAGGAGGGCGCAGAAGGATGGGTGAGTAAATTTGCAGACGACACTAAAGTCGGTGGAGTTGTAGACAGTGCGGAAGGATGTTGCAGGTTACAGAGGGACATAGATAAGCTGCAGAGCTGGGCTGAGAGGTGGCAAATGGAGTTTAATGTGAAGAAGTGTGAGGTGATTCACTTTGGAAAGAATAACAGGAATGAGGAATATTTGGCTCATGGTAAAATTCTTGGTAGTGTTGATGAGCAGAGGGATCTCGGTGTCCATGTACATAGATCCCTGAAAGTTGCCACCCAGGTTGATAGGGTTGTGAAGAAGGCCTATGGTGTGTTGGCCTTTATTGGTAGAGGGATTGAGTTCCGGAGCCATGAGGTCATGTTGCAGTTGTACAAAACTCTAGTACGGCCGCATTTGGAGTATTGCGTACAGTTCTGGTCGCCTCATTATAGGAAGGACGTGGAAGCTTTGGAACGGGTGCAGAGGAGATTTACCAGGATGTTGCCTGGTATGGAGGGAAAATCTTATGAGGAAAGGCTGATGGACTTGAGGTTGTTTTCGTTAGAGAGAAGAAGGTTAAGAGGTGACTTAATAGAGGCATACAAAATGATCAGAGGGTTAGATAGGGTGGTCAGCGAGAGCCTTCTCCCGCGGATGGAGGTGGCTAGCACGAGGGGACATAGCCTTAAATTGAGGGGTAATAGATATAGGACAGAGGTCAGAGGTGGGTTTTTTACACAAAGAGTGGTGAGGCCGTGGAATGCCCTACCTGCAACAGTAGTGAACACGCCAACATTGAGGGCATTTAAAAGTTTATTGGATAAGCATATGGATGATAAGGGCATAGTGTAGGTTAGATGGCCTTTAGTTTTTTCCATGTCGGTGCAACATCGAGGGCCGAAGGGCCTGTACTGCGCTGTATCGTTCTATGCTCTATGTACTCACCCTGAGGCGGTTGCGCAGTTTTGTTCTGCACAGCTGGCCGTCCTAGCGGTGTTGCCCACAGTGCTGACGACCTCTGCCACTTGCGTCCAGGCCCGGTGAACAGCGGCGGCTGGCAGCCTCCTTCCCACCCTGGGGTCTGCCTGCCTCTCCTCCACGGCGTCCGACAAAGTCTCCAGTTCAGCATCTGTCAATCTTGGCGTCGCTCATCTTGTTGCCATCTTGTTGGCTGGGATGGTATGTGTGTGGTTTTGAAGTGGGTATATGTGGCTGCGGCCTTTCAGCCTCCTCAGTGCCAAACCCGAACCCGGTGAATCAGACACCATTTTTCATTGGAATTGGTCGTGGTCCATGTGGCGCCGGTTCAACCCTTAACGATCAGTAAAATGTATCAGGTGGGTGCCAGTTTTGCTGTTATAGAAGTCCATTAATCCTGCCCTGGCATCAACATTTAGTCTCAGGAATGCCTCATTTTATCCTAGTTTCTTTCATTAAGATTCAGGGCCGTAGTCTCAGAATCAGCTGCTTCACTCTCCATCTTGATGAAAATTCTATCATATTATGGTCACTCAAACCCAAGGCATCTTGCACAACTAGATTGCCAATAATTCTTTTCTAATTACACGGTACTAAGTCTAGGATGGCCTGCTCTCTAGTTGGTTCCTCAATGTTTTGGTCCAGAAAACCATCCCATATACACTCCAGGAATTCCTCCTTTACGGTATTGTGGCTAATTTGGTTTGCCAAATTTATATGCAGATTTAAATCATTTATAATTATAGATGTGCTTTATCGCATGAGTCTCTAATTTCCTGTTTAATGCCATTCCCAACATCACCACAGTAGATAGGGGGTCTATATACTAATGTTTTTTGCCCCTTGGTGTTTCTCAGCTCTACCCATACAGATTCCACATTGTCAGAACTAATATCCTCCCTCACTATTGCATTAACTTCCTCTAACCAGCACAGCCTCTCCACCACCTTTCCCTTTTTGTCTGTGTGGTAGGCTATATTAGGAGTATCGCGGTACCTAGGTGGGATGTACCTTACACTGTAGTATGAGTAGTAGAACCTGCCTGCTGGTCCCACCCAGCAGGCGGAGCATAAGAGTCTGTGTTTCACCCCCAGCAGTCATTCTGTACTGGAGCTGCTGGGGTAACTACTTGTACATTACAGCCTTCAATTGGACTACAATCTCGCTTCAGTAGTCATTGATTGTGCATCAATTTAATGAACAAAATTGAAGAATGGCTGCTCTCCGCATCAAGCCAGAGTGTCTACAAATCAACCCCAACGCAGCAAATGCAGCAGCAACTTTTAAACATTGGCTGGCATGTTTCAATGGGTACATCAGGACGGCCCCGACTACCCCCATGGAGGAACAGAAAATGCAAGTCCTCCACTCAAGGGTGAGCCCAGAAATCTACATGCTTATCGAAGACGCGGACGGTTTTGAGGACGCAATGACCTTGTTAAAAGAGCACTACGTCCGCACTGTGAATCAGGTATACGCTCGGCATCTTTTAGCTACCAGACAGCAGATCCCAGGGGAATCACTGGACGATTTTTACCGTGCATTGTAAGTGTTAGGTAGAAATTGTAACTGTCCACAAGTCTCAGCCAATGACCACACCGAACTCTTAGTACGGGATGCTTTTGTTGCGGGCATGCTGTCCTCTAAAATCCGCCAGCGACTGCTGGAAAATGACACGCTAGGGTTTAAAGAGGCACGGAAACTTGCGCACTCCCTAGATGTAGCCTCCCGCAACGCCCAGGCCTACGTTCCCGACCGCGCGGTACCCACATGGACAGGGTGGAGCCCACCCACGGCCGATTCCAAATCACCCCTAAATTCCCCACAAGCTTGTGCAGTGCGGCAGCCAGGAAACCCCGGGGAGGGGGGGGGGGGGGGTGATGCTATTTTTGCAGGCAAAACAAACACCCCCGGCAACGCTGTCTGGCCCAATCCGCAATCTGCAAGGACTGCGAGAAGAAGGGGCACCTCGTGGCAGTATGCCAGGCCCGGTCGGCCGCTGCTGTCTCCACAGGCGAACTGGGCCCGCTGCCAATCCTCTCCTCACAGGCCACGTGCGATTGATGGGGGCGGCCATCTTGGATGACGTCTCAAGACCCCGACTCGGCTGGCCATGTATCGCCCGACGCGATCTCTCAGCTTCTGCCACAACTTGACTCAGTGACACTGGACCAGTCTCGGCCCCGAACGCTTTCAACCGCTACGACGTCGGCACTCATCAACGGGCACAAGACATTCTGCTTGATCGACTCTGGGAGCACGGAGAGCTTCATCCATCCCAATACGGTAAGACACTGCTCCCTCGCTGTACACCCGATTAAACAAAAGATCTCCCTGGCCTCTGGGTCTCACTCTGTGGAGATCCGGGGTTACTGCATAGCCAACCTCACGGTGCAGGGCATGGAGTTCAATAACTTCCAACTCTACGTCCTCCCCATCTCTGAGCTGCCACACTCCTGGGACTGGACTTCCAGTGTAACCTGCAAAGTTTAACGTTCAAATTCTGTGGCCCCATACCACCCCCCTCACTGTCTGTGGCCTCGCGATCCTCAAGGTCGACCCACCATCCCTGTTTGCAAACCTTACCCCCGATTGCAAACCCGTTGCCACCAGGAGCAGACGGTACAGTGCCCAGGATCGGACCTTCATTAGGTTGGAAGTCCAGCGGTTACTGAAGGAAGGTATTATCGAGGCGAGCAACAGGCCCCGGAGAGCTCAAGTAGTGGTTGTAAAGACCGGGGGGAAGCATAGGATGGTCATAGACTACAGTCTGGCCATCAACAGGTATACGCAGCTCGACGCGTACCCTCTCCCCCGCATATCTAAAATGGTCAACCAGATAGCGCAATACAAGTTTTTCTCCACAGTAGACCTTAAATCAGCCTATCACCAGCTCCCCATTCGCCCGGATGACCACAAGTACACTGTATTTAAAGCAGATGGGAGGCTCTACGACTTCCTAAGGGTTCCCTTTGGTGTCACAAATGGGGTCTCGGTCTTCCAACGGGAGATGGACTGAATGGTTGACCGGTATGGTCAGCGGGCCACGTTCCCGTACCTCGACAATGTCACCATCTGCGGCCACGACCAGCAGGACCACGACACCAACCTCCGCAAATTCCTCCGTACCGCAAAAATCCTTAACGTAACCTATAACAAGGATAAATGCATGTTTAGCACCGATTGCCGAGCCATCCTTGGCTACGTAGAGCATGATGGAGTCATAGGTCCAGATTCCGAACGCATGCGCCTCCTCATGGAGTTTCCCCTTCCCCACTGCCCCAAGGCCCTGAAACGTTACCTGGGCTTCTTTTCTTATTACGCCCAATTATGCGGACAGGGCCCGCCCACTAATCCAGTCCACGGTTTTCCCCCTATCAGCAGAGGCCCGCCAGGCTTTCAGTCGCATCTTGTATCGTCCCGGGAAGCTCAATGAGGCCTCCTGATGCCCTGTCCCGCAGCACTTGTGCCAGTGTACACCGATCAGTGTAGACCGACTCCGGACCCTCCACGACAACCTCTGCCACCCGGGGGTCACCCGGTTCTTCCACTTTGTTAAAACCCGCAATCTGCACTACTCGATTGAGGAGGTCAGGGCCGTAACCAGAAACTGCCAAATCTGCGCAGAGTGCAAGCTGCACTTCTACAGGCCAGAGAAAGCGCACCTGATGAAGGCTTCACCCCCCCTTTGAACGCCTCAGCGTGGATTTCAAAGGGTCCCTTCCCTCCACCGACTGCAACACGTATTTCATAAACATAATTGATGAGTACTCCCGGTTCCCTTTCGTCATCCCCTGTCCCGACATTAAAGCCCTCCACAGCATCTTTACCCTGTTCGGCTTCCCCGCCTACATCCATAGCGATAGGGGTCCTCCTTCATGAGTGATGAGCTGCATCAATTCCTGCTCAGCAAGGGCATTGCTTCCAGCAGGACGACCAGTTACAACCCCCGGGGAAACGGACAGGTAGAGAGGGCGAACGGGACGGTCTGGAAGGCCGATCTACTGGCTCTATGGTCCAAGAATCTCCCAGTGTCCCGATGGCAGGAGGTCCTTCCCGATGCACTTCACTTCATCCCGATGCACTTCACTCCATCCGATCACTACTGTGCACTACTACCAATGAAACACCTCATGATTGTCTCCTTGCCTTCCCTAGGAAATCCTCCTCGGGGACCTCGCTCCCAACATGGCTGGCAGCCCCGGACCCGTCCTACTCCGCAAACACATACGGGCCCACAAGTCGGACCCACCGGTCAAGAGGGTACATCTCCTCCATGCTAACCCCCAGTACGCCTAAGTGGCGCACCCCGACGGCCGACAAGACACGGTTTCCCTCCGGGATCTGGCCCCCGCTGGATCCCCCCCCCCCCCTCCACCACCAACCCCAACCATTTTTTCACCGGCGCACATCACCGCAGCCCCCTTCCCAGGAGGATCCATCCTCCCACTGGCCCCATCCGGATGCGATGAAGCTGAAGACGACACCGCTCCCAGAGCCACGGATGCCCGAGCTGACGCCAGCATCACCGCCGGGACTGCGACGATCGCAGAGGACGACCAGGGCCCCCAACCGGCTGATAGTCTTATTGTAAAATGAACTTGTAAATAATTGTCTATAAATATGTGTATTGCATGTAAAGGCACTGAAGGGTACCGCTATAACCTCTACCACTGTAAAAGCAAGGCCACCATCCCCGTCGGACTCTTTTTTTAAACAGGGGGTGAATGTGGTAGGCTATATTAGGGGTATCGCGGTACCTAGGTGGGATGTACCTTGTACTGTAGCATGAGTGGTAGAACCTGCCTGCTGGTTCTGCCCAGCAGGCGGAGTATAGGAGTTTGTGTTTCACCCACAGCAGTCATTCTGTACCAGACCTACTGGAGTAACTACTTGTTCATTAAAGCCTTCAATTGGACTACAATCTCACTTCAGTAGTGATTGATCGTGCATCAGTCTGCTGTTCAGTTTCCAACCCTGGACACCCTGTAATCCCAATTATATTGTACCCCTTTACGTCTATTTGCGCCATGAGTTCATCTGCTTTATTGCAAAAATGCTCTGCGCGTTAAAGCACAAAGCCTTTAAGCTTGTCTTTGTAACATTATTGGTCTCATTCCCAATGTTTCTCACTGTGGCCCTGTTTGAATCTGGCCCTTGGTTTCTCTGCCAATCACTTCACTTATTCCTCTTTCAGCTTTTGCTTTTGTCCTTGTTTCCTCCTGCTCCGACTCCTTGCAGAGGTTCCCATCCCCCTGCCATTTTAGTTTAGTCCCTCCACAAACACTCACATCAAGTCCCCATCGTGCCCAGGTGCAATCCGCCCAGTTTGTCCCACCTTCCCCAGAACCAAGTCTTATCTCAGCCTTCTTTTCTGCAAGGAACACAGTACTAACCTCTCCAATCTTTCATCATAGCTATAGTTCTTCATACCTGGAATCATTCTCTCACCCTGGACCTGCTATCCTACTGCATCTCACTCCCCTTTCTGATTTAGATTGTTCCCTCCTGTTACCAGTTACCCGAGTTCTCCTTCAACCTCCACCAGGACTGCACCATCGACACCGCTGATCGCACCCTCTGAGGTACTCCGCCATCCCTCCAGCTTTTGCCTGCCTACCTTCCCCAGCCTTGGTACAGTATTTGCTAAAGCCACTCGAGTGAAGTTATGTGAGATCCTCAAGAAGCAGAAAGCTGCATGGCTGGAAATTTGAAATTGTTGCCAATTATGAAACATGTATAATTCCTTTGGTGTTATAGTGAGCGATGGAGCTTTAACAATGTGTCACAAAACTAAAGTACCTGGGGCTAAAACTGATCTAGTGAGGTGAATACTTCATCTTCTTTACAGGATTTACAACAAATTTCAACCTCTGGAGAGAACTGAGAAGCATCCAAATTTGGCCCTGACAGTGTTAAAGTCTGTTGCATAATGAATCGCAAAAACAGAACCCAAGTGCTTTGCAATCATCATTTTAAGCTAGGAATCATAGAATCATACAGTATAGAGAGAGGCCATTTGCCCCACCGAGTCTGCACCAACCATTTGAAAGACCACCCTTACCCGACCTGTCACCTAACCCTAAGAAGCAATTTATCATGTCCAGTCCAACTTAACGTGCACACCTTTGGACTGTGGGAGGAAACCGGACCACCCGGAGGAAACCCACGGGGAGAACGTGCAAACACCACACAGTCACCCAAGGTGGGAAATGAACCCGGGTCCCTGGCGCTGTGAGTCCGCAGTGCTAGCCACTGTGCTGCCCTGTCTTGGGATCACTGCCCAGAAATCTTATCTCTGTAGATGTTTCTTTCAATCATTCATACAATGAGACTAATAATGTACTGACAGGGATTCCTGGCGGTTGATATGATGATGTCCTAATTGAAGAACGAGTGATTGTGATGTGTTCACTACTACCCTATCAGTGATAATCTGCCTTTTGATTATCGACATTGAGGATTATTACAAGACATCAAATATAATTAAAAAGTTTATTTTTAAAACTATATTTTAAACAATACGATGGAGAACTGTTAAATCACTCCTTTGGTTTGTGAGGTGCCTTTATAAACGCAGCTTAATTGAGATTCAATTGTATATGTTATACTAGTATATGGTTGTATTATTTATAAAGATAGGAACTAATTGTTATGTGAATAAATACCTCGGTTATCACATTGACTATCGCACTGCAGTCAATGTGCCAAGTAACACCGTCTATCAGTCTACCAGCCACGTGCAGAGTCGCAAAAATACACTTGACGAAGCTCCAGCATTTGAGTCTAAACTGTGCTTATTTCTAACATATGGGACCCAGAAGACATAACAGTAAATTAGTTTAAAAATAGGAGCTGTTATGATGTAGCTTACTCATGAAAGTAAACACAGCTCCACTGGGTTTATGATCTGCATCACAGGTTTAGATCACAAGTCTCACTCCCAAGTATTTGCCAGTTCTGAGAATGAATATAAACATAGAAAATAGGAGCAGGTCATTTGGCCCTTCAAGCCTGCTCCACCAGTCATTCTGATCACAGCTGAGCATCCAACTCAATAGTCTAATCCTACTTTTCCCCCCTTTTCCTTTGATCCCCTTCACCCTAAGTACCTAACTGCTTCTTGACATGTAGTGTTCAGACAGTTTTAGTGCTGAGATATTTATCATATCATCCTGTTACTGATGGTCTGTGCGAGGGTATAAAATAATGATCCATTATTGCTACTAAGCTTCTTACATGCTCCTATGGTTTGTTTTTGAAATTGACTCTTACATTTCTCCAACTATGCACATTTGGAGAAAAATGGACTAGTTAGTGACAGACAGCATGATTTTGTACGGGGAAGTTCATGCCTCACCAACTTGATTGAGTTTTTTGAAGAGGTGACAAAGAAAATTGATGAGGGAAGGGTTGTGGATGTAGTTTATATGGACTTTAATAAGGCATTTGACAAGGTCCCACATGGCATACTGGTACAAAAACTAAAATCACATGGGATTCGGGGTGGGCTGGCTAGATGGATACAGAACTGCCTTGGTTATAGAAGACAAAGAGTAGCGGTGGAAGGGTGTTTTTCAGATGGAGATCTGTAGCTAGTGGCTTTCCACAGGGATCAGTGCTGGGACCTCTGTTGTTTGTAGTATATATAAATAATCTGGAGGAAAATGTGGGTGGTCTGATTAATAGGTTTGCGGATGGCATGAAGATTGGCAGAATTGCTGAAAATGTCGAGGATTGTCAGAATATACAACAGGATATAGATAGATTGGAGACTTGGACACAGAAATGGCAGATGGAGTTTAATCTGGACAAATGCGAGGTTATACATTTTGGAGGATCAAATCTAGGTATGAATTATACTGTAAATGGCAGAACCCTTAGGAATACTGACATACAGAGGGATCTGGGCGTGCAGGTCCACAGTTCCCTAAAAGTGGCAACACAGATGGCCAAGATGATTTAGAAGGCATTTGGCATGCTTGCCTTCATCAGCTGGGGCATTGAGTACAGGAGTTGGGAAATCATGTTGCAGTTATATAAAAACTTGGTTAGGCGGCATTTGGAGTATTGCGTGCAGTTCTGGTCACCACATTATCAGAAGGATGTGGAAGCTTTGGAGAGAGAGCAAAGAAGGTTCACTAGGATGTTGCCTGGTATCGAGGGTGTTGGCTATGAGGAGAGGTTGAATAAACAAGGATTGTTTTCACTGGAAAGATGGAGGCTGAGGGGAGACCTGATAGAGGTCTACAAAATTATGAGAGGCAAAGACAGAGTGGAAGTGTCAATTACAAAGAGACACAGATTCAAGGTGAGAGGGGGAAAGTTTGAGGGAGATGTGTGGGGTAAGGTTTTCACGCAGAGAGTAGTGGGTGCCTAGAACGCGATGCCAGAGGATGTAGTGGAAGCAGGCACATTAACAACATTTAAGAGGCATCTGGATGGGTACCTGAATAGGGAGGAAATAGAGGGATATGGACCGAGTACGGGCAGAAGGTTTTGTTTTTAGTTGGGGCATCATGATCGGCACAGGCTTGAGGGCCGAAGGGCCTGTTCCTGTGCTGTACTTTTCTTTATTCTTGTTCAATGTTGCTTTCTTCTTTCTCACATACGACATCTTGCAGTGTTACAAGTTTTAAGTCCGAGGTACAACACTCGTTAAATGGATTGCCTTGAATCCTGCGTTAGGTTTCCACAGGCCACATCCATTCACTTTTTAAAACAAATATATTCATTTAATTCTTTTAATCATAAAAAAACAATAACAGGTAATAACAAACTCCCCCCACCAAAGTCAAACAGAAATCCCACCAAACCCCCCTTCCAACACCCCCCCACAAACAACTGACGGTGACCAGCTCTTTAAAGAACAATGTAAACAGCTGGTAGAACCCGTCACTTGCGCCTCTCATGTTAAACATCGCCGGCTCAAACATGGGGGGCGTGATTCTCCGCTGCCCAGGCTGGGTGGGAGAATTGCAAGAGGGCCACTCTGGTACCCCTCGCGATTCTCCCACCCCCCCCAAAATGGCTTGGTGCGTTTTGCGACACGCCGCTCGGAGAATCGCGGGTCGCCGTTTTTCACGGCGACCCGCGATTCTCTGGCCCGGATGGGCCGAGCGGGCTGCCATTCCCGACCTGTTCACGACGGCGGCAACCACACCTGGTCGCTGCCGGCGTGAACATAGCGCAAAAGGTGAGTTTGGGGCCTGTGAGGGGCGGAGAGGGGGTCGAGCACCACGGCCGTGCTCGGGAGGGGACTGGCCTGCGATCAGTGCCCACCGATCGTCGGGCCGGCGTCTCAAAGAGACGCACTCTTTCCCCTCCGCCGCCCCACAAGATAAAGCCGCCATGTCTTGCGGGGCAGCGGAGGGGAAGACGGCAACCGCGCATGCGCAGCTGACGTCATTCGGTGCCGCCAGCCGCGTAATTCCCGGCGCGCCGCCTTGACGCCAGCGTCAAGGCCCGGCAGCCGAGTTGCACGAAACACCGCTCCTAGCCCCCCCCGGGGGGGGGGGGGGGGGGGGGAGAATAGGGGGCGAGGAGTGGCCTCCGACGCCATCGTGAAACCCGTCGTGAAACCCGGAGTGTTTCACGACGGTGTCGGCCATTGCGGAGAATTCCCCCCGGGGTCTGTACAAACCAACACCAACTTTGATACGGCCCCCAATTTAAAATGCTGCCTAAATTGTCTCCATATCTCCAGTGTGGAGGCCACCAGCGAATTCCCTGAGTACTTTGCCGGAGACAAAGGTTGAGAACCATAACCAACGCCCTTAACCCCAACCCCCTACACGAGCTTGTCTCCATCCAGGTCCATAAAGCCTTCGGATCCTCACACCAACCCAACACCTTCTCAGTATTCACAGCCCAGCAATAAAATATCAGACTTAGCCAAGCTAGATCCCCTGACTACCTATCCTTCTGAAGCACCGTCTACCTATTCCTGGCTACTTTCCCTGCCCAAATGAAAGCCAAAATCAATCTCTCCACTCCCCCAAAAAAGGATTTTGGTAAAAAAACTGGTAAACACTGAAATAAAAACAGAACATGCGGCAGGACATTCATTTTCATTGACTGAATTCTACTAGCCAAGGAGGCTGTCCCACCTCTAAGTCCGCTTTCATCTTGTGCACCAGGCTTGTAAAATTCCATTTCCGAAGCTGGCCCAATCTCAGGCCACCAGCACTCCATAATATCTAAACTGGGAACCCATAAAACTAAACAGCAACACCCCCAGATTAACGCCCCTCCCAGGCTGAGTTATCAGGAAACACTCCATTTTCTCCTAATTCAATTTATATCCCGAGAAAGCCCCAAATCGCTTCAGCAGTGTCATGATATTACCCATTGTGGGGATTGGATCTGTTACATATAAAAGATCATCAGTGTACAAGGACACCCTGTGTTCAATCCCCCTTACTATCACTCTCCACCTATCCGAAGCCCTCAGGGAAATGGCCAACGGCTTGATTGCCAACACAAACAGGAGGGGGGACATAGGGCACCCCTGCCTCGTTCGCCTGCGCAACTGAAAATATCCCAAGCTCACATTGTTTGTATGCACACTAGCCTTAAGTACCTTATATAATACCAAACCAACGGCATGAACTTAGGCCCTGTCCATAACTTTTCCAGCATGGTGATCAAATACCCTATCAAAGGCCTTCTCAATATCCAATGCCACAATGACCTCCTGCTCCCTCGCTTTCACCGGGGACAATACCACATTCAAAAGTCACCTCACATTGGATGACAAGTGCCTACCCTTCAAACACCCTGTCTGGTCTTCCTCAATGACCTGTGGGAGACACCCCTCAAACCCCTGTGCTAACACCTTAGCCAAAATCTTAGCATCTATGTTTAATAGCAAAATTGGGAGTACAACCCAAACTCCACCAGGTCCTTATCCTCCTTTAGCAGAAATGAAATGGATCGTTGCACGTTGTCTGCGGAAGAGATCCCCGAGCCACCGAGTCTTCAAACAACTCGATCGCAGTGGAACAAATCGATCAGCAAATGGTTTATAAAACTCCACCAGAAATCCATCTGGCCCTGGTGCTTTATCAGTCTGCATTTACCCAATTGGTGTTCTGACCTGCTCCACCTCCAGCGGCACCTCCAACTCTACCCGATCCTCCTCCTCCACCTTGGGCCACTCCAACCCCTCCAAAAACCTCAACATATCTGACTCCTCCTCCAGTGGCCCTGACCTATAAAGAGTCTTAAAGAACACCTCAAACACCCATTAACCCTATCCGGGACCGACACTAACCTACCACCCAAGTCCTGAATCCGTACAATCTCCTGGGAGGCCGCTTGCTGCCTCAGCTGACCAGCCAAAAGCCTTCTCCCCATGGGCCTTCTCCCCATACTCGTACACGGCCCCCTTCAAGCGCCACAACTGCCTTCTCAATGGATAGCAGATCAAATTGCATCTGCAGCTTCTTTCTACCAGCTAGAAGCCCTGGTGTTGGGTCACTTGAATACCTGCCATCCACCTCCAGAATCTCGTCCACAACCGTTGGCATTCCACTCTCATCTCCCGATCCTTCTGTGCCTAGTGTGAAATTATCTCCCCTCGCATCCCTGCCTTCAGGGCCAACATAATACCCAGGATGACACTTCCCCATTTCTTGTTGAACCCCACATATTCATCAATCACCTGAGCCATCTTCACACAAAATCCCAAATCTGCTACCAGTCCCACATCCAAACTCCATGCCGACCAATGGGATGGCCCTATCTCCAAAACCACATCCATCAGCTGTGGATCGTGATCTGATATCACTATTGCGGAATATTCTGCATTCCTCACCCCTGACAGGAGGGCTCTCCACATCATAACAATGTCTACGTACGAATACACATTAAGCACCAGAGAAAAAAAGGAGAATTCCTTTTGAATACCATAGTGAGATACCATAGCAGGTATCCCAGCCAGGACCCTCTTCATGGACTCCACATTGTCCCAATCTGGTGCATACACCCTTATTAAAACCACCGATTTACCCTTTAATGTCCCAGTAACTATGATGTACCTACCACCCTGGTCCGCAACACCTCCTCCGCCTGGAACCAAACTCATCTATTAATAAATATTGCCACCCCTGCCACCCCCTCCCCTCCCAACCCCCACCCACCTACCCCCACCCCCCCCCCCCCCCCCCTCCCCGCCGGACCCTGCTATCAAAGTCCAAATGGAACACCTGGCTAACCCAACTCTTACAGAGTCTAGCATGTTCTTGAAATTGCATTGGTGGTGGAGTGTGATAAATTGAATGGAGCGTGCAGATCATGTTGAGTAAGGTCTGTCAATTTCAAAGGAACCGGAACAATAGAAGCTCTACTGTGAGATCACTCACCAGAACTTTGGAGATGTTGGCGTAAGCCCAGAGATTGTGCCGTTTGTCTTTTTTTTGTCACTCAAAGCATTCTGAGAGCTCCCGAAAGGTTTGCCACACACAGTAAGTTTTGAATATCAAAGTACTGAAACCAGCATTGAAATAGGCATCTCAACTATTCCACGCTCATTTCAGTTCTTTCAAAATTATTCAGCAAAAACGATCAATGTTGGGCTGAAACTTTCCTTGGCAGAAATGATATAGCCCAAAATTGGTTTCAGTTTACAACCCAAAAGACTTTGTGAAATGGTAGCTAAAAAGTTAGTTTGTCCAAAAGCTGGGGAATTAATTGTGGTTCTGAAGTGTTTGACTGGGTTATTTGTAGATGTAATGCTGAGGCAGATGTGGTTGTACAAGTGTTTGATTGTATAGAGTGAGCTGTCTGATGTGTCCTAGGTGAGAAATGGACTGTTATGGATGTTTGAAAGTACCAGATTAAGTAGTGATTCATATTTCTATTGTAAGAAGAAATTTACCTTGGCAATGTTGGTAAAGAACAGGCACCTGTCTTTCCCGGTAACGTGGCTTACAATGCAGCTTGTAATTTTTTATTAATTTACACAACGAGTGGGATTCTCTGTTGCCCGACACCGAAATCGGGAACGCCGATGGGGCTGAGAATGGCTCCCGACGGCGAAATCGGGAACGCCGATGGGGCTGAGAATGGCTCCCGACACCGAAATCGGGAACGCCGATGGGGCTGAGAATGGCTCCCGACGGCGAAATCGGGAATGCCGATGGGGCGGAGAATGGCTCCCGACACCGAAATCGGGAACGCCGATGGGGCTGAGAATGGCTCCCGACACCGAAATCGGGAACGCCGATGGGGCTGAGAATGGCTCCCGACGGCGAAATCGGGAATGCCGATGGGGCGGAGAATGGCTCCCGACACCGAAATCGGGAACGCCGATGGGGCTGAGAATGGCTCCCGACGGCGAAATCGGGAACGCCGATGGGGCTGAGAATGGCTCCCGATGGCGAAATCGGGAACGCCGATGGGGCTGAGAATGGCTCCCGACAGCGAAATCGCGGCAGGCACCGGTTTGATGCTGAGTTGTGATGCACTGCCCCTTCCAAATCGGCATCAGAGACGCATTCTGTGCGCAGTCCCAACCCCGTTTGAATATCATTATCGGGCCCACCTGCAATGCTCCTCCTCCAATAGGCCGAGTTCCCGATGGCGCAGACCAAGTGTGGTCTCAGCGGTCGTGAGCCTGGCGCGACGGCTGCGGAGAGAGAGAGCGAGGGCGTGAGGACAGTGTCCAGCACCGCCATGCTCCACCGAGAGCCGTGCTACTGGCTGTGGGGGCATCTGCCAGGGTTGTGGAGTGTAGTGTGGGTGGCCAGGAGGTGGGCTGTGTGGTCGAGGTGGACGGGTACGCAGTCCAGCAAAACTGGCGCCATGTATGAAGGTGTAGCCGTATGCGCGGCTGCAGCTTGTCAGCCCAGCGCATGTCCAGCACGGATTCAGCGATTCGCCCACCGTTTTTTGCGTGTTCCGCAGTGTTTCACGTGGCACCGGTGCTAGCCCCTCACCGGTAGCGGAATCGGTGCGGGTGTGGCTCTGATTTTTGCGCTGTGAAACACCACGGATCCTGAGTTGGCGTCAGCACTTAGAGGCAAGAACAGAGAATCCAGCCCCATGTCTGTGTTCTCCTGTAACTATTCTGTAACTATTCTGTAACTATTCCTGTAACTATTCCTGTAACTATTCCTGTAACTATTCCTGTAACTACTCCTGTAACTATTCCTGTAACTACTCCTGTAACTATTCTGTAACTATTCCTGTAACTATTCTGTAACTATTCCTGTAACTATTCTGTAACTATTCCTGTAACTATTCCATAACTATTCCTGTAACTATTCTGTAACTATTCTGTAACTATTCCTGTAACTATTCTGTAACTATTCCATAACTATTCCTGTAACTATTCTGTAACTATTCCTGTAACTATTCTGTAACTATTCCTGTAACTATTCTGTAACTATTCTATGTAAAAGGTAATCACTAATAATTAAAATAAAATCAACAGAAATTTCTTCACTCAATGGAGTGGTGAGACTGTGGAACGCGCTACCACAGGAGAATAGTTGAGGTGATCATCATAGATGTATTGAAGGGTGATGCATGATCAATAATTCCCGAAGTGAGATTGTAGGACAATTGAAGGCTTTATTGGACTAGATGTTTCCCCCAGCAGCGCAGGTACAGAAATGCAGCAGCTAGGGAAACACAGAGTCTTATACTCCGCCTTACTGGGCAGAACCAGCAGGCAGGCTTCACCAATGATCTTACAGCATCAGGTACCTCCAACCTAGGTACCGTAATACCCCTAATACTGACTACCACGTTCACCCCCTGTTAAAAAAAGAGTCCGGCGGGGGTGGTGGAGGTTATAGCGGTACCCGTCGGTGGTAGTGTTTTGCCTTTTACATGTCACACAAATTATTTACAGGTATTTATTTACAGGTACATTTCATAATGAAGCTATTAGTTGATCGGGGGCCCTGGTCATCCTCTGTGATCGTCGCACTCTCGGCGTTGATGCAGGCGCCGGCTTGGGTATCCATGACTCCGGGAGCGTGGCTTCTTCAACTCCATCACCCCTGGGCACAGCCAGTGCAAGGACCGATCCCCCTGGGAAGGAGGCAGCCGTGGGGTCCGCCAGTGGGAGGGTGGGTGGGGTTGGTGAGGGGGGTGTGGGTGGGATCCAGCGGGCGCCAGGTCCCGGAGGGACATCGTATCCTGCCGGCCGTCGGGGTGTGCCACATAGGCGTACTCAGGGTTAGCATGAAGGAAGTGTAACCTCTCGGCCAGCGGGTCTGGGGGTTATAACTGGTCATCCTGCTTGAGGCAATCCCCTTGCTGAGCAGGAATTGATGCAGTTCGTCGCTCATGAAGGATGACCCCCCTATCGCTGTGGACGTAGGCGGGGAAACCGAACAGGGTAAAGATGCTGTGGAGGGCTTTAATGATAGTGGCAGTGGTCATGTCGGGACAGGGGATGGCAAACGAGAACCGGGAGTACTCGTCAATCACGTTCAGGAAGTACGTGTTGCGGTCAGTGGAAGGAAGGGGCCCTTTGAAGTCCAAGCTGAGGCGTTCAAAGGGGCGGGAAGCCTTCACCAGGCCCGCTCTCTCTGGCAGGTAGAAGTGTGACTTGCACTCCGCGCAGATTTGGCAGTTTCTGGTGATGGTCCTGACCTCCTCGATGAAGTAGGGCAGGTTGCAGGTTGTGATAAAATGGAAGAAACGAGTGACCCCCGGGTGGCAGAGGTCATCGTGGAGGGTCCGGAGTCGGTCCACGTGCTTTGGCATAAGTGCTGCGGGATAGGGCATCAGGAGGCTCGTTTAGCTTCCCGGGACGATACAAGATCTCGTAGTTGTAGGTGGAGAGCTCGATCCTCCACCGTAAGATCTTATCGTTCTTTATCTTGCCCCACTGTGCATTATCGAACATAAAAGCTACCGACCGTTGGTCAGTGAGGAGAGTGAATCTCTTGCCGGCCAGGTAATGCCTCCAATGCCGCACAGCTTCTACTATATACTATTATCCTTTTCAATGGAGGAATGGCGGATTTCAGAGGCATGGAGGGTGCGTGAAAAGAAGGCCACGGGCCTGCCCGCTTGGTTGAGTGTGGCTGCCAGAGCTACGTCGGATGCGTCGCTCTCGACTTGGAAGGGAAGGGATTCATCGATTGCATGCATCGTGGCTTTTGCGAGGTCTGCCTTTATGCGACTGAAGGCCTGGCGGGCCTCTGCCAATAGGGGGAAAACCATGGATTGGATTAGTGGGCGGGTCTTGTCCGCGTAATTGGGGACCCACTGTGCGTAATATGAAAAAAACCCCAGGCAGCGTTTCAGGGCCTTGGAGCAGTGGGGGAGGGGAAACTCCATGAGGGGGCGCATGCGTTCCGGGTCGGGGCTTATGACTCCATCGTGCACTGCGTAGCCGAGGATGGCTAGACGATTGGTGCTAAATACGCATTTTTCCTGGTTATAGGTCAGGTTAAGGAGACTGGCGGTATGGAGAAATTTGCGGAGGTTGGTGTTGTGGTCCTGCTGGTCGTAGCCGCAGATGGTGACATTGTCGAGGTACGGAAACGTGGCCCACAAAACGTATCTGTCAACCATTCGGTCCATCTCCCATTGGAAGACCGAGACCCCATTTGTGACACCGAAGGGAAACCTTTGCAAGTGGTAGAGCCGCCCATCTGCTTCGAATGCAGCGTACTTGCGGTTGTCCGGGCGAATGGGAAGCTGGTGGTAGGTGGATTTGAGGTCCACTGTGGAAAAGACCTTGTGTTGTGCAATCTGATTGACCAGATCAGATATGCGGGGGAGAGGGTACGCGTCGAGCTGCGTATACCTGTTAATGGTCTGACTATAATCGATGACCATCATGTGCTTCTCCCCGGTCTTTACAACCACTACTTGAGCTCTCCAGGGGCTGTTGCTAGCCTCGATAATACCTTCCTTCAGTAACCTCTGGACTTCCGACCTAATTAAGGTCCGGTCCTGGGCACTGTACCATCTGCTCCTGGTGGCGACGGGTTTGCAATCTGGGGTGAGGTTTGTAAAAAGGGAAGGCGGGTCGACCTTGAGCGTCGCAAGGCTGCAGACAGTGAGGGGGGGGGTATAGGGCCGCCGAATTTAAAGGTTAAGCTCTGGAGGTTACATTGGAAGTCCAATCCCAGGGGTGTGGCAACGCGGAGGTGAGGGAGGACGTAGAGTCGGAAATTCTTAAACTCCCTTCCCTGGACTGTGAGGTTAGCTATGCAGTACCCCTTGATCTCTACAGAGTGAGACCCGGAGGCCAGGGAGATTCTCTGGTTAACTGGGTGTTTCGGGAGGGAGCAGCGCCTTACCGTGCTGGGGTGTATAAAGCTCTCTGTGCTCCCGAAGTCGATCAGGCAGGATGTCTCGTGTCCGTTGATGAGTACCGTCGTCGTAGCGGTCGAAAGAGTTCGGGGCCGAGACTGGTCCTGAGTCACCAAACTGACTCGTGGCCAGCGCCGGCCCTAGGGTTGCTGGCGCCCCGGGCAAGCTGAACTTCGGCGCCCTTGGGGGGGGGCCGGGGCCGAGGAGGGGGCCGGGGCCGAGGAGGGGGGTGGGGCCGGGGCCGAGGAGGGGGGCGGGGCCGGGGCCGAGGAGGGGGGCGGGGCCGAGGAGGGGCGGACCCGAGGGGGGGGCGGACCCGCGGTGGGGGCGGACCCGAGGGGGGGGCGGACCCGAGGGGGGGCGGGGGGGGCGGACCCGAGGGCGGGGCGGGGCGGGGGGGGCGGGGCGGACCCGAGGGGGGGGGCGGACCCGAGCGGGGGGGCGGACCCGAGCGGGGGGGCGGACCCGAGGGGGGGGGCAGACCCAAGGGGGGGGGCGGACCCGAGGGGGGGCGGACCCGAGGGGGGGGACCGAGGGGGGGGAGCGGACCGAGCGGGGGGGCGGACCGAGCGGGCAGGGGGGGGGCAGCCCTGGGGAGGGCGGCCACCGCGCATGCGCTGGTTGGCACCGGCCCAACTGCGCATGCGCGGGACCCGAGTCTCTGGCGCCCCCTCGCACATGGCGCCCCGGGCGACTGCCCGAGTTGCCGGTGCCTTGAGCCGGCCCTGCTCGTGGCAGAAGCTGGTGGGATTCCTCAGGCGGTGTGCGGTCATCCGAATTGGGGTCTTGAGACTCCAGCCAAGATGGAGGCGCCCACGGGTCGCACATGCCCAGGGGTTGGCAAGATGGCGGCGCCCATGAATCGCACGTAGTCCCTGGGGAACAAGATGGCGACGCCCAGGGTCCGCAGGTGGCTCGCGGAATCGAAAATGACGATGCCCACGAGCCGCATGTGGCCTGCGATGAGAGTAATGGCGGCAGCCCCGGTTCGCCCCCGGAGACAGCGGCGACTGCCCGGGCCTGGCATACCGCCACAAAATGCCCCTTTTTTCCACAGCCCTGCAAGTTGCGGAGCAGGCCGGGCAGCGTTGCCGGGGGTGCTTGGCTTGCCCGCAAAAATAACATCGGGCATCCACGCGGCACACGCTTGTGGGGGGTTTGGGGGATGCGTCGGAATTGGCTGCGGGTGGGGTCCACGCTGCTGGGGGTAACATCTAGTTCAATAAATTGATACACGATCAATAACTCCCGAAGCGAGATTGTAGGACAATTGAAGGCTTTATTGAACTAGATGTTTCCCCCAGCAGCGCCGGTACAGAAATGCAGCAGCTAGGAAAACACAGACTCTTATAGTGCGCCTTACTGGGCGGAACCAGCAGGCAGGCTTCACCAATGATCTTACAGTATCAGGTACCTCCAACCTAGGTACCGTAATACCCCTAATACCGACTACCACAAAGAGCAGGCTAGATAAGTAGAAGTGTAAGAAAGGAATAGAATAATACGACAGTAGGGCAGGATGAGATAGGTTTGGAGGAGGTTTATGCAGAACTTAAACGTCACTCAGACCGTTTAGGCGAAAGGCCTGCTCCAGTGGTGTGAAGTTATAGAATCCACAGAATCCGCAAAGTGTAGAAGGAGGCCATTCAGCCCATTAAGTCTGTACCACCGCTCCGAAAGAGCACCCCACCCAGATGAACTGTGGGAGGAAACCGGAGCAACCGGAGCATCCGGAGGAAACCCAGGCAGACACAGGGAGAACGTGCAAAACCCCACACTGACAGTCACCCAAGGCTGGGGTTGAACCTGGGTTCCTGGTGCTGTGAGGCAGCAATGCTAACCGCTGTATCACCGTGCCGCCTTGTTCCATGTTAATCTATTTGACAAGACTAAAAATGAGTTTCTTCATGAATAAGTTCTGGACACTTGTCAGTATCCTATTGCAATAAAACCTCTAATTCTTTGTTTTCACAGCATACAACTGCCAAAGGCACAAGACTGGTCAGTTTAGTTTGGGCCAATACAGTAGATTGGCAATTGCAAAGCGCCATCTGTTGGTCAGTTGCTGCAATTCTTCGATCGCCATCAACTTCTGATTGAAGCACCAATAATAATTCTTTAAAAATTTACTCAAATTAGTGGTGCAAATATTGAACAGTTACTTTTTCTTAACATTTACAAGGGACAATTAGACATAGTATTTGGTCACAACTTTGAAGACTTATTGCACAGTGGTCGTTTTTCCTAACCTCCCATGAGCTGATGGTACCAAGGTGTGGGTGGGGACAGTGGCACAGATTTAAGGTTTGGGGAAGGTGAGGAAGTACTTATTTATACAGCGTGTGGTAATGACCTGGAAGTTGTTGTCCACGAGGGTGTTGAAAGCTGAGACAATGATTTCAAAAGGAAATTGGGTGGGCACTGAAGGGGTATAAACTTGCAACACTATGTGGATCGAATGAAGGAATAACAATAATCTTTATTGTCACAAGTATGTTTACATTAACACTGCAATGAGGTTACTGTGAAAAGCCCCTAGTCACCACACTCCGGCGCCTGTTCGGGTACACTGCCACCAGAATGTGTCTGTTTGGATTGCTCGACAAAGAGCCAGCACGGACTCGATGGATTGAATGGCCTCCTTTTAGTCCCATGGCAACGCTGAAATTTTATAATTCTTTAAACTTCAGTCAATTAAACGTTGAAACCATTCAATTTGTGGTTTCAGATAATTATAGTCAAAAGTATTTTCTGCATTCTTGCCCTTTTGTGGATGAAGTTGCATTTTATTGAATCTACTACTACGCTATTTGCTAAGGGGCCAGTATTGTGGTATAGACTTCACATAGCAATAGCTATTACATTTTCAGGTGGCCTTGAGAGTGTGAGTTAGCTCTCTGTGGCCATTCAGATGATTATTTTAAGCTGTTGGTAAAACTGTTATTAGTAAATGAAATACGTGAAATTTGTCTTTAAAAGACTTGAAACAAAATGCTGTAAATGGCCGACTGCACATCCTTCAGTTTGTCAGTTGGCCTCCTGCGTTACATAAGCATGGAATGTTTCCACATTCACCCACTTAAGCTACTGTAAAACCACAATACTTTTTTTTCTTCCAAAAGTCATTAGTTCCTACACCACTTCAAACCGCCCAGATACTGTACAGCCCGTCTTGCTTCTGAAGGGCTGGGTCCGTAGTCTACAGCAACATTTTTGCTTTCACTTCTGGGGGCTGGAATGGAATTGAACGCAGACTGTTGCCTGTCCGCAAAATGAGTTTGGGCTGTAGCAGCATCAGAGTTTCCTAGCCTTAAAAATCTCCATCACGTGGACATAATTCAGCACTAACTGGCAAGCCAACACACAGTATCCAAATGAATGGAGATGAGAGAGAGAGAAGGGAATTGGTGAAATAGTCCACCTTAGTGGGCTGCAAAGATAAAACATTCCACTTGTTGTTAGTGACATCTCTCATGTTGATAAAGGTTGGAAAGCAACACTATACTTTTTGGGGGATTTTTTACACTATGGTTTCTCTATATATTTCACACCAGTCCGAATGGAAAGTAACTGGAAAGCCCCTATGTACCTGCCCAAGAACCGAGGTAGTAAGCCTATGGTCTGTTTTTTCAGCTTACAGATTTCATCATGTGTTCTCACATGATCATCCTTAATGTCCAAGGACAATAGAATAAACGCTCACTGGAATACGATTTTAGATAGACCGTCAAAAAGGAGATGGATAAATGAAGACATCAGTGGCATACTTTACATTTAAAATACAGACTGAATTATTCTTCTTTAGAATATAGAAAGTAAAAAGTGTCTCTTTTGCACTAAACTTCATAGAAAATGGACCATACAAATTCCTCGCCTATTAATCTTGGTGTTTTTAAAAAATAAATTTAGAGTACCCAATTCATTTTTTTTCCCCAATTAAGAGTCAATTTAGCATAGCCAATTCACCTACCTTGTACATCCCTTTTGGGTAGTGGGGTGAGATGCACACAGACACGAGGAGAATGTGCAAATTCCACATGGACATTTACCTGGGGCCCGGATCGAACCAGGGTCCTCAGCGCCCTGAAGCAGCAGTGTTAGCCACTACGCCACCGTGCTGCCCTAATCTTGGTGTTGATCTGTTGCTGTCAATCCATGAATCGCTCCTCTGACTTATCTATCCCTGTCTGAGTGTTCAGATATTCTGCCCAATTAGAACAAAAGCTGAGAAATACTTCAGAAATGATGGAGGCAAAGAATACTTAAATAATGCATCTGTCGAATTATGGAAAGAAAAGTCAAACCATCGTAATAGATCACAGATAAAGATGCTTTGTTTCTATTACAGTAACAGTTCAACTCAACATGCCCTCCTTCATCTTGATGGCAAGAAAATCACTCATATTTCACTCTTTAAAAAAAAAAGTGTCTGCATTTTATAACTGTAGCTTCTACAGTAAATAATTGGAAAAGAAGTTCCTGGAAGAGCCAGTGTTGTGAAGCCAAGCAAATGTATAGCGCCAATTTCTTATGGAGCAAGTGTAACTTGCCAAGAACAAACAATTTCCATCACAAACTGATCTGATCAGTAATTCAACTTTCCACTAATTACCAATAATTGCCAATGAATCCCAGAACTCATTATTCAGATCAGAGCTCAACATGAGGGAAATTATACCTGCAGACCCTAGACAGCCCAATCTTTATTCTGACATAATTAGCAACTGCTCATTCAACTCCATCCCCACTTTGTTGTCGATCAGATTCCCGTGTGGCTTTGGGACAGTGGGTTGGCTCCTGTGCTGGGTGGGAATGTGGCTGTTAGAAGTACACATGGAAATTCTCAGTGATACTCAACCACATTTGAGGAAGAGGCACCAGAATTGACAATAGTAGTTCCAGGATTTGCAGGCACTTGTGACAGAGATTTCATGACTGCCCAGTCACACTGGGGAATGGATGGACAGCATGAAGAGTTGCTCACAGCTAGGAGAAGCAAGGCTCAAGAGTCCTGAGTGAGAGGAGGGTATCTGTTCTCAGACAAATTGCCAGCTTCAGTCATCTACAAAGGAAGTAAATAATTGAATTACAGAATTTCCACAACACAGGAGACCATTCAGCCCATTGTGTCTGTGCTAGCTCTCTGCAAGAGCACTTTGCCTAATCCCATTCCCCTGCCTTTTCCTTGTAGCTCAGCAGTGTTTTTCTGAAATGATAATTCCCTTTTGAAGTTCTCCATTGAATCTGGCTCCACCAGATTCTCATGCACTCCAGATCCCAACCAGGTCCCCCAACCTCCTAACACCTGCCCTGTGCCAACTCAGGAACCCGCCATCAATTCTCCCCGGAACAAACCGGTGGTTCCCCCTTATCGGGGACTCCATCGAGGCCCCCACCTCCCCACTGTGCCGCCTCCATTGCCCCCAAATCTTGAGGGTAGCTGCCACCACCGGGCTCGTGGTGTACCTCGTTGGAGGGAGCAGCAGCGGCGCCGTTGCCAGCGCCTCCAGGCTCGTGCCCACACAGGACGCCATCACCATCCTCTTCCATTCTGCCCCCGCCCCGTCCATTACCCACTTATGCACCATCGCTGCGTTGGCAGCCCAATAATACCCACAGAGGTTGGGCAATGCCAGCCCCCCCCATCCCTGCCCCGCTCCAAGAACACCCGTCTCACCCTTGGAGTCCCGTGTGCCCACACAAACACCGTAATGCTCCTGTCAACCCGCCTGAAAAAGGCCTTCAGGATAAGGATGGGGAGGCACTGGAACAGGAACAGAAACCTCGGGAGCACCGTCATCTTGACTGACTGCACCCTACCCGCCAAAGACAGCGGCAACATGTCCCACCTCTTAAACTCCTCCTCCATTTGCTCCACCAGCCTTGTGAGGTTTAGCTTATGCAGGGCCCCCCAGCTCCTGGCCACCTGCACCCCCAAGTACCTAAAGCTCCTCTCCGCCCTTTTCAGTGGGAGCCTCCCAATCCCCCCCTCCTGGTCCCCCGGGTGTACCACAAACAGCTCGCTTTTCCCAAGGTTAAGCTTATACCCTGAGAAATCCCCAAATTCCCAGAGAATCCCCATCACCACCGGCATTCCCCCCACCAGATCCGCCACATACAATAGGTCGTCCGCATAGAGCGACACTCGGTGCTCCTCCCCACCCCGGACCAGCCCCCTCCAATCCCCCGACTCCCTCAACGCCATAGCCAGGGGTTCAATTGCCAGCGCGAAATGTAGGGGGGACAGGGGACACCCCTGCCTCGTCCCTCGGTGTAACCGAAAATACTCCGACCTCCTCTTATTGTGGCCACACTCGCCATCAGGGCCTCATATAACAGCCTCACCCAACTGACAAACCCCTCCCCAAACCCAAACCTTTCCAGCACCTCCCACAAATACCCCCACTCGATCCTATCAAAGGCCTTCTCCGCATCTAGCGCCACCACTATCTCCGCCTCCCCTTCTACCGCCGGCATCATAATAACGTTGAAGAGCCTCTGTATATTAGTGTTCAGCTGCCTCCCCTTCACAAACCTCGTTTGATCCTCGTGGATAACCTGCGGCACACAGTCCTCTATACTCGTGGCTAAGATCTTTGCCAACAACTTGGCGTCCACATTCAGGAGTGAGATCGGCCTGTATGACCCACACTGCAGGGGATCCTTGTCCCGCTTAAGAATCAAGGAGATCAGCGCCCGAGACATCGGCAGGGGCAAAGCCCCCCCCCCCCCCCCTCGCCTCGTTGAAGGTCCTAACCAACAGGGTGCCCAGCAGGTCTGCATACGCCTTGTAAAATTCAACCGGGAACCCATCCGGCCCCGGCGCCTTCCCCGACTGCATGTTCCCTATCCCTTTAACCAGCTCCTCAAGCTCAACTGGCACCCCCAGACCCTCCAACCGTCCCTCCTCCACCCTCGGGAATCTCAGCCGGTCCAAAAGGCGCCCCATCACCCCCTTCTCCGCCGGAGGTTCGGACCGATATAGTCTCTCATAAAAGTCCCTGAAGACCCCATTAATGTCTACCCCCCCTCCGCACCACATTTCCTCCCCGATCCTTAACTCCACCAATCTCCCTGGCCGCACCCCGCTTACGGAGCTGGTGTGCCAGCATCCTGCTCGCCTTCTCCCCATACTCGTACACTGCACCCTGAGCCTTTCTCCATTGAGCCTCCGCCTTTCTGGTGGTCAACAAGTTGAACTCAGCCCGAAGGCTGCGCCGCTCCCTCAGCAATCCCTCCTCCGGGGCCTCCGTGTACCTCCTGTCCACCCTCAACATCTCCCCCACCAATCTCTCCCTTTCTCTCTGCTCCCCTCTCTCCCTGTGGGCCCGAATGGAGATCAAGTCCCCCCGAACCACCGCCTTCAGAGCCTCCCAGACCATCCCCACTCGGACCTCTCCATTATCGTTGGCCTCTAGATAGCTCTCGATACATCCTCGAACCCGCCCCCTCACCACCTCGTCTGCCAGCAGCCCCACCTCCAAGCGCCATAACGGGTGCTGGTCCCTCTCCTCCCCCAGCTCGAGGTCCACCCAATGCGGGGCATGGTCCGAAATGGCTATCGCCGAGTACTCAGCGTCTACTACCCCCGCAATCAGCGCCCTACTCAAAATAAAAAAATCGATCTGGGAGTAGGCCTTATGCACATGGGAGAAGTATGAAAATTCCCTGGCCCTCGGCCTCGCGAACCTCCATGGATCCACCCCTCCCATCTGGCCCATAAACCCCCTCAGCACCTTAGCCGCCGCAGGCCTCCTACCCGTCCTGGAACTGGATCGATCCAGTGGCGGATCCAGCACCGTGCCCCCCCCCTTATCAGGCCCCCCACCTCCTAATCTGGAATCCGGCCCAACATGCGCCGCATGAAACCTGCATCATCCCAATTCGGGGCGTATACATTGACCAGCACCACCCGCTCCCCTTGCAGCTTGCCGCTCACCATCACGTACCTCCCGCCGCTGTCTGCCACCACACTCGACGCCTCAAACGACACCCTCTTCCCCACCAGGATCGCCACCCCCCAGTTTTTTGCATCCAGCCCCGAATGAAACACTTGGCCCACCCACCCCTTCCTCAACCTAACCTGATCCGCCACCTTCAGGTGCGTCTCCTGAAGCATAGCCACGTCCGCCTTCGGCCCCCTCAGGTGCACGAACACGCGGGATCGTTTAACCGGCCCACTCAGTCCCCTCACATTCCAGGTGATCAGCCGGATCGGAGGGCCACCTGCCCCCCTCCCCCGTCGACTAGCCATCACCCTTCTGTAATCCGCCACCTGCCCGCGCCCCCCGCTCAGCACGTTCCCCACAGCGACAGACCCCCATCCCGACCCCCTCTGCACACTCCAGCTCCTTCTTGGCCATTCCAGCAGCAACCCGGTATCTCTCCCCCCCCCCCCCCCCCCATTTCCCCCTCCTAGCTGCGTAACTCCGGTCATTGTACTTCCGTAAGTCAGCCGACTCCTGCTGACCCCGGCTGCTCCCGCCACCCCAATTATCCTCCCCAGTGTCACACACCCATTCCCCCAATGCCGACCCCGCCCCCTGCTTCTCCAGCACGGGAGAAAAGCCCGCACCCCCATCCCAAGCCCCGTTCCCCCCGACCCAAAATGCGGGAAGACAGGCACATGACCCAACAGGGCCGCGAACCCCACCCAAACCCGCAACCAATGAAATAATAAAAATCCCAACATGATATGATAAAACACCCAAGTAAACAGATAACAGTCCCGAAAAGCAGAAAAGAAAAAACAGAACAGCAAAAATACATCGTCCAATAGAACCAAAAAAAGCGAAAGGATATCAAGGAGGACAAAGCCTCCGGGCTGTGTACAACGTTCCCCAGCCCCCAGTTCAAGTCCTGCTTCTCTGCCCGGACAAAAGTCCAGGCCTCCTCCGGGGAGTCAAAATAAAGTTGGCGGTCTTTATAAGTGACCCACAGCCGTGCCGGCTGCAACAGGCCAAACTTGACCCCCTTCTTGTGGAGCACTGCCTTCACCCGGTTAAACCCAGCCCTTCTCTTCGCCACCTCCGCACTCCAGTCCTGGTAGATCCTGATCTCCGTATTCTCCCACTTGCTACTCCTCTCCCTCTTCGCCCAACGGAGCACACACTCACGGTCGACCAAGTGTTGAAAGCAGACCAGCACCGCCCTGGGCGGCTCGTTTGGCCTGGGCTTCCCCAGCAGCACCCGATGGGCACCCTCCAGTTCCAGGGGTCCCCGGAACGACCCCATGCCCATCAGCGAGTTCAGCATCAGGACCACGTAGGCCCCCAAATCCGAACCTTCCAGCCCCTCCGGGAGGCCCAAAATCCGCAGATTCTTCCGGTGGGAGCAATTCTCCATCTCCCCCATCCTTGCCAACCATTTCTTGTGAAGCGCCTCGTGCGACTCCACCTTCACCGCCAGGCCGAGGAGTTTGTCCTCGTTCTCCGAAGCCTTCTGCTGCAGCTCCAGAATCTCCGCAGCCTGAGCCGTCTGAGTCACCCCGAGCCTGTCCAGCGATGCCCTCAACGGCTCCAGGATCTCGGCCTTTAGTTCCTGGAAGGAGCGCAGCAGCAGCTCCTGCTACTCCCTCGCCCACTGCTGCCATGCTGCCGGTTCCCCGCCCGCCGCCATCTTGTCCATTTTGCCTCGCACCTTCTTCTGCTGCAAAGTTGATTTTCTGGTCGCTCCACTTCTAGTCCAGCCCATCCACCGGCCGCCAAGCACAGAGGCTGCGTTCCCACCCGGGGAAAAGTCAAATCAGCGCCATTGCGGGCCCTTAAAAGAGCCCTTGGTGAGATCTTTTCACAGTTGTTCCCTCTGCTGCTAGGATTCAGTTTTCATAAAGGCCCTCGGGTCAGCTTGAGGCCTTTAAACTCGCCCTTCCCCCGCCTGCATGCTGGAAGAGGCTTTTGTCTCTGCTGTAGCTCCAGCCAAATCTTTCACTGTTTTTGCGGGTCTGGTAACTAAGAAACATACCATTCCTGGGGAAAGTACTCCTCCAACATTCACCTATGCTTTTTCATCAAAATTCCACCCCATATTGCTTAAAAAAGAGCTCTTTTCTGTAACCTTGGGCAGGAGCTGCCTTTTGTGTGACCGCTTACTCCATGGTACACACCAGAAGTCTGGATCTCAATTCCTCCACCAAAGGGAACAGTTTCTTGGTGCCTACTCCATCCAGACCCCTAATAATTTTGAGCGCATCTGTCAAACAGTACAGGCCAGCTTCTCCAATCTGTCTAATTGAAATTCCTCGTACCTGAAACCAGTCTCATAAATCTTTTCTGCACCCGCTTTGACGATTTCACATCTTTCCTAAAGTATGGTGCTCACAGCTGGATACAGTCCCAAACCAACCTGTCACACAGGTTTATCACAACTTCCTTGTTTTTGTACGCTGTGCCCCTACTTACAAAGCCCAAGATCCCATTAGCTTTCTCAACCTACCCTGTCACCTTCAATGATTTATGTGCAAACCCCCCCACCCCAAAGGGAGGGGGGTCCTAATGCTGACTCCTGGGGAACACCACTTTCCTCCAGTCTGAAGAATAACCATTTATAACTGCGACCTTTCCTGTCGGGACAATGATTTCATAGTCATACTGCGACTGTCCCTTTTATTCCAAAGACTTTACCTTTGCTGACAAACCTTTGATGAGACACTTCTTTATCAAAACCGGGTTGGATGTCCATGCAGACCACAATAACTGCTTTACCTTCATCAACCTTTGTTACCTCATCAAAAAGGGTTTTGACCCAGTGACAGTAAAAAAATGGCGATATAGTTCCAAGTCAGGATGGTGAGTGACTTGGTGGGGAACCTCCAGGTAGTGGTGTTCCCAGTCATCTGCTGCCCTTGTCCTTCTAGATGGTGGTGGTCATAGATTTGGAAGGTACTGCCTTAGGAACCTTGGTGAATTCCTGCAGTGCATCTTGTAGATGGAACACATGGCTGCCCCTGTTCATTGGTGGAGGGATTGAGAATGGAAGGGGTAGCAATCGAGTGGGCTGCTTTGCCCTGGATGGGGTTTAGCTTCTTGAGTGTTGTTGGAGCTGCACTCATCTAAGTAAGTGGAGAGTATTCCATTACATTCCTGACTTTTGCCTTGGACAGGCTTTAGGGAGTCAGGAGGCGAGTTATTTTCTTCAGTATTGTGAACCTTTGACCTGCTCTTGTAGCCACAGTATTTATATGGCTAGTCTAGTTCAGTTTCTGGTCAGTAGTAAGATGTTGACAGTGGGGGATTCAGTGATGGTAATGCCATTGAATGTCAAGGGGCAATGGTCAGATCCTCTCTTGTTGATGGTTATTGCCTGGCACTTGTGTGGTGCAAACGTTACTTGCTACTTCAGCCCAAGTCTGGATATTGCCCAGGTCTTACTGCATTTGGCTTCAGTATCTGAGGAGTTGCAAATAGTGCTGGACTGAGCAGCATGGTAGCGCAGTGGTTAGCACTGCTGCCCCACGCTGCCGAGGTCCCAGGTTCGACCCCAGTTCTGGGTCACTGTCTGCGTGGAGTTTGTACATTCTCCCCGTGTTTGCATGGGTTTCGTCCCCACAACCCAAAGGTATGCAGGGTTGGTGGATTGGCCACGCTAAATTGCCCTTAATTGGAAAAAATTAATTGGGTACTCTAAATTATAAAAACAAAATAGTGCTGGACATTATGCAGTCATCACTGAACATCCCCACATCTGACCTTTTGATGGAAGGAAGGTAATTGACAAAAAATCTACCTGTAGGTTCCCTTTCAAGTCACTCACCACCCTGACTTGGAAATATATCGTTGTTCCTTCGCTGTCACTGGGACAAATCCTGGAACTCCTTCCCTAACTGTACAGTGGGTGAACGTACACCTAAAGGATAGCAGCGGTTCAAGAAGGCAGCTCATAATCAACTTCTGAAGGAACAACTAGGGACGGGGAATAAATGCTGGCCTTACCAGCAACGGCCACATCCCATAAATGAATAAAAAAACTATGATTGGACCAAGGACACTACCCTAAGGAACACCTGCAGTAATATCCCAGGGCTGGAATGATTGACCTGCGACCACCACAATCATCTTCCTCTGTACCAGGAATGAGCTACCCATGGAGGGATTTTCCCTGATTCCTATTGACTCCAGATTTGCTTGAGCTCCTTGATGCCACACTCGATGCTTTGATGTCAAGAGCAGTCACTCACAATACACCTCTGGAGTTCAGCTCATGTCTATATTTGAACAAAGCGCATAATGAGCTCAGCAGCTGAGTGACCCTGGTGGAACCCAAACTGCGCATTTACATGCCGATTGAAAAATATTTGATTCTCTTTTATATTACATTCTCTGTGGATCTGCATCTTCGCAATTACTAATTCAGGGAGGAACTGGTCAAAATATATTCTGAAAATACAAGTACATGTCAGTGGCATTTTCTCTCAATCATACTATTAACATTCTCCAAGTCAGACACCACTCTGACATGGAACTATATTGTAATTCCTTCATTGTCACTGGGTCAAAATCCTGTGAATCCCTCTGTAACAGCACTGTGGATGTAATTATTCCACACGGACAGTCGAGGCTCAAGAAGGAAGCTCACTACCACCTTCTCAGGGCTAGGCAATAAACGTTGACCTTGCCAGTGATGCTCACATCCCTTGAATGAATAAAAAAAGAGAAAAAATGATTTCCTCCTCAAATTCATGCTGACTGTCCTATTTCGAAATGTTCACTCCGGTTATGACCTAATTAGGGGCCAGTAACTTCTTGTATAAAGTAGACAAAATTTGAAATCCCAATTACCCATTCGGAGAATGCCACAAATAAACGTTACTATATGAAGTAAGAAAAGTAAAACAATTTATAATATCTACTTTATATTCTAACATTCAGAATAACAACGAGGTAAATATTAATTAACAGGCAAACTTTGGCTGAACACATCACTCTGCAAGGGTTACAACTGTGCAGGACTGGGACTGATGTCCCGGGGGAGTATTTGCTGGAGTGATTTGGGAGGGTTTAAACAAATATGGCAGGGGGCTGGGAACCTAGGCAAGGAGTCAGAGGAGGAGGAAATAAGGACAAAAACAAGAGACAGAAAGGGGAATAGTAAAAGTGATAGGCAGATAAACCAAATGCCAGATTCAAACAGGGCCACAATGAAATATATTGGGAGCGGGACTAGCAATGTTAAAAAGACCAGCTTCAAGGCTTTGAGCCATAACGCGCGGAGCATTCACAATAAATTGGATGAATTAATCGCACAAATGGACGTGAAGGAATTTGATATCGTCAGGATTATGGAGACATGGCTGCAGGGTGATCAGGGATGGGAACTGAATGTCCAGGAGTACTCAGTATTTAGGAAAGACAGACAAAAAGGAAAGAGCGGTGGGGTTGCATTGCTGGTTAAGGAGGAAATTAACACAATAGTGAGGGAGGATATTAGCTCAGACAATGCAAAATCTGTATGGGTAGAGCTGAGAAACAGCAAGGGGCAAAAAGCATTAGTGGGCGCCATATATTGATCCCCGAACTGGTTATATTGTTAGGAATGACATTTAACAGGAAATTAGAGATGCGTGTGATAAAGGAACAACTATAATTATGGGTGATTTTAATCTGCATATAGATTGGAAAAATCAAATTAGCCACAGCACCATACAAAGAAGAATTCCTGGAGTGTATGTGGGATGGTTTTCTGGATCAATATGTTGAGGAGCCAGCTAGAGAACAGGCCATCCTAGATTGGGTACTATGTAATGAGAATGGAATCATTGGCAATCTAGTTGTGTGCGTCCCTTGGGGATGAGCGACCATAATATGGTAGAATTTTGCATCAAAATGGAGAGTGAAGTAGTTGATTCTGAGACTAGGGTCCTGAATCTTAACAAAAGAAACTACGATAAAATGATGTGTGAGTTGGCTATGATCGACTGGGGAATGTTACTTAAAGGGATGGCAGTGGATAGGCAATGGCAAACATTCAAAGAGCTCATGGAGGAACTGCAACAATTGCTTATTCCTGTCTGACACAAAAGCAAAATGGGAAAGGTGACCAATCCATGGCTTACAAGGGAAATTAGGGATAGTATTCGATCCAAGGAAGTAGCATATAAATTGGCTAGGGAAAACAACAGGTCTGAGAATTGGGAGCTGTTTAGAATGCAGAAAAGAAGGACCGAGGGATTGATTAAAAAGGGGAAAATAGAGTACGAAAGTAAGCTTGCAGGAAACATAAAAACTGACTGTAAAAGTTTCTGTAGGTACGTGAAGAGAAAAAGATTGGCGAAGACAAATGTAGATCCCTTACAGCCAGAAACAGATGAGTGTACTATAAGGGACAAAGAAATGGCTGAGCAACTAAATACATACTTTAGTTCTGTCTTCACAAATGAGGATACAAATAAGATACTAGAAATGTTGAGGAATGCAGGTTTTAGTGAGAAGAAGGAATTGAAGGTGATCAATATCCATAGAGAAATGGTGTTGGCGAAATTGATGGGATTGAAGGCTGCTAAATTCCCAGGGCCGGATGATCTACATTCCAGGGTATTGAAGGAGGTGGCTCTAGAAATAGTGGATGCATTGGTGGTCATCTTCCAGGATTCCATAGACTGCGGAACAGTTCCTGCAGATTAAAGGGTAGCTAATGTACCTGCACTATTTAAAAAGGGAGGTCCAGAGAAAGCAGGGAATTATAGACCAGGAAGCCTGATGTCAGTAGTGGGGAAAATTCTAGAATCCACTATCAAAGATTTTATAGCAGAGCACTTAGAAAACAGTGGTAGGATCGGGCAGTCAGTATGGATTTATGAAGGGGAAATCATGCTTGACAAATCTACTGGAATTCTTCGAGGATGTAATTAGTAGAATTGATGAGGAGAAGCCAGTGAATGTGGTGTATTTGGACTTTCAGAAGGCTTGTGACAAAATCCCGCCTAAAAGATTAGCGTGTAAAATTAAAGCGCATGGGATTGGGGAGAGTGTATTGAGATGGACATAAAACTGGTTGGCAGAGGGTGAGCTGTGAGAAGGATGGAGAGGTCCTTCAGTGTGATTTGGACGAGTTGAGTGAGTGGGCAAATGAATAACAGATGCAGTATAATTTGGAGAACTGTGAGGTTATCCACTTTGGCAGCAAAAACAAGACGACAGACTATTATCTGAATGGCCATAAATTAGGAGAGGTGAACGTGCAACGTGACCTGGTGTCCTCATACACCAGTCACTGAGAAGGTAAGCATGCAGGTACAGCAGGCGGTAAAGAAGGAAAATGGTATGCTCGACTTCATTGCGAGAAGATTCGAGTACAGGAGCAGGGATGCCTTGCTGCAATTATACAGGGTCTTGGTGAGGCCACACCTGGAATATTGTGTGCCATTTTGGTCTTCACTGAGGGAGTGCAGCGAAAGTTTACCAGACTGATTCCTGGGATGGCCGGACTGACGTACCAGGAGAGATTGAATCGGATAGGATTGTATTCGCTGGAGCTCAGAAGAATGAGGGGGATCTCAAAGGAATCTATAAAGTTCCAACAGGACTGGACAGGGTAGATGCAGGAAGGATATTCCCGATGGTGGGTGTGTCCATAACTAGGGTTCACAGTCTGAGGATACGGGATAGACCATTGAGGACAGAGATGAGAATGTTTTTCACCCAGTGAGTGGTGAGCCTGTGGAATTTGTTTCCACAGGAAGTAGTTGAGTCCAGAACATTGTATGGTTTCACGGAGCAGTTAGCTATAGCACTTAGGGCTTCCGGTTGCGGTGATGCGGAGCTAAGCTGCACGTTCGGTAGCTCCCGCTATTTTTGGACTTTTGGGCTCTTTCAAGGGCCCGCAGCGGTGCTGGTTGGACTTTTCCCCTGGTGGGAACACATCCACTGTGCTCATCTGCCGGTGGATGGACTGGACCAGGAGCGGGGCGGTCATAAAATCGGCTTTGGAGCAGAGAAAGGTGCGAGGCAGGAAAAACAAGATGGCGGCGGGCGGGGAACCGGCAGCAGTGGGCAGCAGGAGCTGCTCCATCGCTGCTTCAGAGAGCTGAAAGCTGAGATCCTGGAGCCGTTTAAGGCCTCGCTGGACAAGCTCATGGTGACTCATGCGGCTCAGGATGCGGAGATCCGGGAGCTACGGCAAAAGGCCTCGGAGAACGAGGACAAACTCCTGGGCCTGGCAGTGAAGGTGGAGTCGCACGAGGCGCTTCACAAGAAATGGCTAGCGAGGATGGAAGAGATGGAGAACCGCTCCCGTTGTTAGAACCTGCGGATTCTGGGCCCCCCGGAGGGGCTGGAAGGTTCGGATTTGGGGGCCTACGTGGTTGTGATGTTGAATTCGTTAATGGGCGCGGGGTCATTCCAAGGACCCTTGGAGCTGGAGGGGGCCCATCGAGTGCTGTTGAGGAAGCCCAGGCCAAACGAGCCGCCTAGGGCGGTGCTGGTCCGTTTTCACCGCTTCGTTGACCGTGAGTGCGTGCCGAGATGGGCGAAGAAGGAAAGGAGCAGCAGGTGGGAGAACGCAGAGATCAGGATCTATCAGGACTGGAACGCGGAGGTGGCGAAGAGAAGGGCTGGTTTCAATCGGGCGAAGGGAGTGCTTCACAGGAAGGGGGTGAAGTTTGGCCTGCTACAGCCAGCTCGCCTCTGGGTCACTTACAAGGACCGCCAGCTCTACTTTGATTCTCCGGAGGAGGCCTGGGCCTTTGTCCAGGCAGAGAAATTGGACTCGAACTGAGGACTGGGGGGGGGGGGCTGGGGAATGATGTACATAGTCCGGAGGCTCTGTCCTCCTTGGTATCCTTTCATTTTTATTGGCTGTGTTTGAAGTTGCCTTTTCTCTGTTCTGCTTTTTTGCTTTTTGGGGCTGTTATTTACTTATTTGGGCGCTTTTTAGTTTTTTCACTGGTGGTGGGTTCGGGAGCTGCTCGCGGTCCCGCTGGGTCAGGTGCCCGTCTTTTTCCCGCATGTCGGGTCGGGGGGGGGGGGGGGGGGGGTTGGGATGGAAGCGCGGGCTGTCTTCCCGCGCTGGAGGAGGAGGGGGCGGGGCCGGCACTGGGAGGGGGGATTGGTGGTTGTGTTGCATCGGGGAGGGGGGGGGGGGGGGGGGGGGATGGCGGGAGCAGCTGGGGTCAGCAGGAGTCGGCTGACTTATGGAAGTACAATGGTAGGGGTTACGCAGCTAGGGGGAGCCCTAGCTTGGGGGACGGGGGGGGGGAAGTAGGGGGGAGGGTACTGGGTTGCTGCTGCAGGGGCCGTAGGGAAACGGCTAGTGAAGGGGAGGCTGGGGGGGGGGTCTGCCACCGTATGGAACGAGCCTGGGGGGTGAGCCGAGGGAGAGCTATGGCTGATCGGCGCAGAGGGAAGGGGAAGACCCCCCAGATTCGGCTGGTCACATGGAATGTGAGGGGGCTGAATGGACCGGTGAAGCGGTCCCGGGTCTTGGCACACCTGAAGGGGCTGGGAGCAGACGTGGCTATGCTCCAGGAGTCGCACCTGAAGGTGGCGGATCAGGTGAGGCTGAGAAGAGGCTGGGTGGGGCAGGTGTTTCACTCGGGGCTTGATGCAAAGAATCGAGGGGTGGCGATCTTAGTTGGTAAGAGCTTGTCATTTGTTGCGTCGAATGTGGTGGTGGACAGTGCAGGTAGATACGTAATGGTGAGTGGTAGGCTTCAGGGGGAGGGGGTGGTTCTGGTCAATGTGTATGCCCCCAACTGGGACGATCGGGGCTTCATGTGGCGAATGCTGAGCCAGATCCTGGACCTGGAGACGGGGGGTTTGATCTTGGGAGGGGACTTTAATACTGTGTTGGACCCGGCTCTGGATTGTTCGAAGTCTAGGACGGGTAAGAGGCCGGCGGCGGCCACAGTGCTGAGGGGGTTCATGGATCAGATGGGAGGGGTAGACCCTTGGAGGTTTTTGAACCCAGGGGGTAGGGAGTTCTCCTTTTTCTCCCATGTCCACAAGGCTTATTCCCGGATTGACGTTTTTGTCCTCAGCAGGGCGCTAATCCCGAGAGTGGTGGGGGCGGAGTATTCGGCGATAGCCATATCTGACCATGCTCCGCATTTGGTGGACCTGGAGCTGGGGAGGGGAAGGATCAGCGCCGGCTGTGGAGGTTAGATGTGGGGCTTCTGGCAGAGGAGGAAGTGTGTGGCCGGGTCCGTAGGGGTATAGAGGGGTATTTGGAAGCCAACGATAACGGGGAGGTGCAAGTCGGGGTCGTTTGGGAAGCGTTGAAGGCAGTGGTTAGAGGGGAGCTTATATCCATTTGGGCGTACAGGGAGAGGGAGAGGCTGGTGGAGGAAATGGTAAGGGTGGATAGGAGGTATGCAGATACCCCGGAGGAGGGGCTTTTGAGGAAGCGTCGCAGTCTCCAAGCGGAGTTTGATATACTGACCACCCAGAAGGCGGAGGCGCAGTGGAGGAGGGCGCAGGGGGCGGTATACGAGTACGGGCAGAAGGCAAGTCGGATGCTGGCCCACCAGCTCCGGAAGCGGGAGGCAGCGAGAGAGTTAGGGGGAGTCACAGATGCAGGAGGGAACTTGGTGCGGGGTGGTAGGGACTTCTACGAGGGGCTGTACCAGGCGGTGCCCCCTAGGGAGGCGGGCAGAATGGACCGCTTTCTGGATAGGCTGGAGTTCCCAAGAGTAGAGGATGAGTGGGTGGAGGGTCTGGGGGCCCCAATTGAGTTGGAGGAGCTGATGGAGGCGCTGGGGAGCATGCAGACAGGGAAAGCACTGGGACCTGATGGGTTCCCGGTGGAGTTTTACAAGAAGTTTTCAGATCTGCTGGGTCCGCTGCTTGTGAGGACCCTGAATGTGGCGAGGGAAGGGGGGCCCTGCACCCGACGATGTCTAGAGCAATAATTTCACTGATCCTGAAGCGGGATAAGGACCCCCTCCAGTGTGGGTCTTACAGGCCGATTTCGCTCCTCAACGTGGATGCAAAGTTGTTGGCTAAGGTACTGTCCAGAAGGGTGGAAGATGTGGTCCCGATGGTTATCCATGAGGAACAAACGGGGTTTGTGAAGGGGAGGCAGCTGAATGTCAATGTGCGGCAACTTCTTAATGTTATGATGATGGCGTTGGTGGCTGGGGATGCGGAAATAGTAGCATCGATGGATGCGGATAAAGCTTTTGACAGGGTGGAGTGGAGCTATCTGTGGGAAGTGCTGAGGAGGTTCGGGTTTGGTGAGGGATTCATCAGCTGGGTGAGGTTGCTGCACAGCTCCCCGGTGGCGAGCGAGGTGATGAATGGGAGGAGGTCTGAGAACTTTCGGCTTTCCCCTTGTCTCCCCTGCTCTTCGCGTTAGCGATTGAGCCCTTGGCCCTGAGGGATTCGAAGAACTGGAGGGGGATTGTGCGGGGGAGGGGGGGGGGGGTGGGGTGGGAGCACCGGTTGTCGTTGTACGCAGATGATTTATTGTTGTACATCGTGGATCCGGCGGGGGGGGGGGGGGGGGGGGGGGGGGATGCCAGAGGTGTTGAAGATACTTGGGGAGTTTGGGGACTTCTCGGGCTACAAGCTCAACGTGGGGAAGAGTGAGCTGTTTGTGCTGCACCTGGAGGACCAGGAGAGGGAGATAGGAGAGGTCCCATTGAAGAGGGCGGAGAGGAGCTTTAGATATCTTGGATCCAAATAGCTAGGAGCTGGGGGGCCCTGCACAGGCTAAACTTTTCGAGGCTGGTGGGGCAGATGGAGGAGGAGTTCAGGAGGTGGGACGCGCTGCCGCTCTCGTTGGCTGGTAGGGTTCAGTCGGTTAAGATGACGGTGCTCCCGAGGTTTTTGTTTCTTTTCCAGTGCCTCCCCATATTGATTCCGAAGGCTTTTTTCAAAAGGGTGAATAAGAGTATTCTGGGGTTCGTGTGGGCGCGGAAGGCCCCGAGAGTAAGGAGGGTATTCCTGGAGCGAAGAAGGGAGGCAGGCGGTTTGGCGCTGCCCAACCTGTGTGGGTATTACTGGGCTGCGAATGTGGCAATGATTCGCAGGTGGGTGATGGAGGGGGAGGATGCCGCATGGAAGAGGCTGGAGATGTCGTCCTGTGTGGAGGCATTGGTGACGGCCCCGCTTCCACTCCCCCCGGCAAGATATTCCACGAGCCCGGTAGTGGTGGCGTCCCTTAAAATTTGGGAGCAATGGAGGCGGCACAGGGGGGAGGGGAAGTGAAGGCCTCAGTGTGGGCCCCGATATGGGGCAATCACCGGTTTGCACCAGGGAGAATGGATGGTGGGTTTTTGAGTTGGCATAGGGCAGGATTCAGGCGGATGGGGGACCTTTTCCTCAATGGGAAGCTTGCGACTTTAGAGGAGTTGGAGGGGAAGTGGGGCCTCCCCCCTGGGAATGCTTTCAGGTATATGCAGGTTAGGGCGCTTGTTAAGCGGCAGGTGGCGGAGTTCCCGCTGCTGCCGCCTAGGGGGGTGCAGGATAGGGTGCTCTCGGGGACGTGGGTCGGTGAGGGGAGGATCTCGGCAATCTATCAGATGATGCAGGAAGAGGAGGAGGCCTCGGTGGAGGAGCTGAAAGCGAAGTGGGAGGAGGAGCTAGGGGAAGAGATTGACGATGGGACGTGGGTGGATGCCCTGGGGAGGGTGAACTCATCCTCTTCTTGCGCACGGCTCAGCTTAATTCAGCTGAAGGTGCTGCATAGGGCGCACATGACTGGGGCCAGGACGAGCCGGTTCTTTGGGGGGGGAGAGGACAGGTGCGGGAGGTGTTCGGGAGGCCCAGCGAACCACACCCACATGTTTTGGGCATGTCCGGCGTTGGAGGGGTTTTGGAAGGGGGTGGCGGGGACTTTGTCCAGGGTGGTCGGTTCCAGGGTGGAACCGGGCTGGGGGCTCGCGATCTTTGGGGTAGCATCGGAGCCGGAAGTGCAGGAGGGGAGAGAGGCCGGTGCCCTGGCCTTTGCACCTCTAGTAGCCCGGCGTAGGATCCTCTTACAGTGGAGGGATGCGAAGCCCCCGAGCCCGGAGGCCTGGGTCAACGACATGGCCGGGTTCATCAGGCTGGAAAAGGTTAAGTTTGCCCTGAGGGGGTCGGTACAAGGGTTCTTCCAGCGGTGGCAGCCTTTTCTTGATTTCCTGGCGGAGGGGTAGAGGGTGGTCAGTCTCAGCAGCAACCCGGGGGGGGGGGGGGGGGGAGGGTAAGGGGGGGGAAGGGAGAGGGTAAGGGGGGGGGGGGGAAGGGAGAGGGTAAGGGGGGGGGGGAAGGGAGAGGGTAAGGTGGGGGGGGAAGGGAGAGGGTAAGGGGGGGGGAAGGGAGAGGGTAAGGGGGGGGAAGGGAGAGGGTAAGGGGGGAAGGGAGAGGGTAAGGAGGGGGAAAAGAGGGTAAGGGTGGGGGGGAGAGGGTAAGGGTGGGGGGGGAAGAGGGTAAGGGGGAAAGAGGGTAAGGGGGGGAAAGAGGGTAAGGGGGGTGGTGGGGAGAGAGGGTAAGAGGGTAAGGGGAAAGAGGGTAAGGGGGTGGGGGGGGGAGAGGGTAAGGGGGGGTGGTTTCGGGGTTTGTTTTGCGACTGGGTTCGCTATGTTCTTCTTGTATTGTTATTAGTTATTAATTTATTACTTCGTATTGGGGGGATTTCTTTTTCTGTTTAGTTTTACACCTTGTTTACTTTAACTTTTGGGAGAAAATTTGTTGTTGAAAAATTTGAATAAAAATTATTAAAAAAAAAGATATAGCACTTACAAAAGGGATCAAAGGATATGGGGGAAAACGGGATTAGGCTATTGAGTTGGATGATCAACCGTGATCATAATGAATAGCGGAGCGGGCTTGAATGGCTGAATGGCCTCCCCCTGTTCCTATTTTTACTATGTTTCTAAATGGCGGATGTGACTAAGACGATCCCATGGATGTTTCAGCAACCCACCCAGATGTCAGTGACCACCGTGAACCACAAAATCTCATTAAAACTGTGTCTACCTCACAAGGAACTTTAACTCTTCATTTTCAAAGACCCCACCTCTGAATTGGATTGCCTGGATGACTGCTCACTTCCCGATGGTTCAACCTCCTTTCCTGAGATGGCATTCCATCGGATTCACAAATCTCCACTCCTGCCTCTAATTGCTGGCACACATACAACACTTCTGTAGACTGTTAGCATCACTAAGTTGATACTGCCCATGGGCTTCTCCAAACACCAGTCTCTCCCTGCACTGAGCTATAAACATGTGCCTAGGCTTATATCTGTCCAAACTACCTGGCATGGAACCAATGAACTTCTTCCACCTTCCTGTGTCCTCAGGACATCTCTGAACCCTAACTGCCTGGAGCCTGCTAACAGCACTCAGTGCTTCTGTTTTTTTTTAAATTTAGAGTACCCAATTCATCTTTCCAATTGAGGGGCAATTTAGTGTGGCCAATCCACCTACCCTGCACATTTGGGTTGTGGGGGCGAAACCCACGCAAACACTGAATGTGCAAACTCCACACGGTCAGTGACCCAGAGCCGGAATCGAACCTGGGACCTTGGCGCCGTGAGGCAGCAATCTAACCGCTGCACCACCTTGCTGCCCCTCAGGGCTTCTCAGAGTTACAAATCACATGAGGTCCAAATTGCAACCATCTCCCTCTCCCATCAAATGATCAAACACCTGTATAAATTGAAACTAGAAAACCTTCATGACCTCCACCCATCCTTGTGACAACTAGCCTTTCAGGATTCACAGAATACTTTAAAATAATTCAGTACTAACTCCAAATACAAAACATTTCTCTGGACTGCATTTCTTTGCAAATAATGAGGACATTATAGGAGGGATTTTCTGCTTGCCCCCTGAGACCGGAAATCCCTGCCAGAGGTCAACAGACCATTAATTGGTCTTCCCAATTTTCCATCCCACTTGTGGCGATTCCGATGGCGGGCAGGACCTGAAAATCTACCGCTATACTTCCAGTCCTCCACATAAGTAAGCCCACCTACTGTTTTATGGCTGCATCTTTCCTATTCTGACTGTATTAAAACAAACATGGGTAATCTCCTTAACTGCTATTTTCTTTTCGGTGTTCTAGCAATATCGAAAGTCCAGTATTTTAGTTACCTTGCCTTCATAACAATCTTCCCAGATCTAAACAATACTTCTAAAATATTAACATCAGCCATTAACTAGATTCTCTTTACACACACTAGATCATTTCAGGGAATATCCATATGAAAGGTGCTGAGGTTGCGGATCTGCAGTTTCTAGGTTGACTACTTTGGAGTTCTCAGGGATCTTTATCTAGTGAATCTGTGGCATTTTTTTTAACTACACGGTTGTAGAGGTTGGGTCATTAAGTCAATTCAGATAGATTTTTAATCAGCAAGGGAATCAAAGGTTATGGTGATAAGTTGGGAAAGTGGAGTTCAGGATTATCAGATCAGTCATGATCTCATTGAATGGCAGTGCAGACTTGATGGGCTGAATGGCCTAGCCGCTGTATCTTATAGTCTTATTTATGGGGATCTAAAATATTACGGTTTTGCTAATTTCAGTCCTCATCTTCTTGAATCCTCAGGAGTACAGGCCGTCCGGATCAGGTGCCACAATTTCTTACTCCCATCCCCATGGGAATAAACACATTCTTACTTTTATTAAAGCAAAATACTGTGGATGTTCGAAATCTAAATTAAAATCAGAAAATGCTGGAAATACTCACTCTCCTTCCGTTTTGTAGAAGTGAAATGCTCTGTTTTACTTCTTCGGTTTCTCCTGCAGTGGTGGAAGCTATTTTAATTTTTGTTTACAGAAAATGTTCAGATTTGTTGTTAAGACAGAGCAGCAGGGTGCTGATTAATGAGGATCTGAATGTCTGTATGTTGCGTTGGCATTGATTTTGTAATAGCAAATGTTTTTCTATAACGAAACTGCTTCTACCAACACAAGAAATGTGTTTGTTTGCTACTTAGTATAAATTGGAGAATACTTGAGTGAGGTGGAGATGATTTATCTTAATACAAAACTGCCCATTTGATGTAAAGTTTTAAGCACTCCAGGATCAGAGAGGATAAGGCGTAGCAAGCAATGGACAATGACCTATAATCAAGGATCCAAAGGTAAATAATCCACCATGGAGCACACCAGAATGACAGGGAGTGGGATACATTGATCTTGGTTTCGGACAATGCTCAGCACAACATCGAGGGCCGAAGGGCCTGTTCTGTGCTGTATGTTCTTTTCTTCCCTTCCACCTATTGCAAACGTCACCCCATCAGATGAATCTCCTACTGGAAACTTATGGACGATGTAATGATCCCAGCTGCTGCTACTACTGGACAAGTTAAATTCCAGGATGGAATTGGTTTGATAGATCCTGGGCGAGACTCTCGGTTAGCCGACGCTGAAATCAGTAAAGGCGATTGGGCGGAGAATCAGTTCGATCCCCCAAATCACGGCAGGCACCAAATCGCACTGCTCCAGCACCTTGACAGTGGCGTCAATGCATTTTGGAACGCACATACAGCAGACACCATTTGCGTATCATTAGAGATTACCAACCTGGTATTCGCCGAGGCCTCCTCGATTCTCCGCCTCTGATGAGTTGAGTTCCCAACGGCGTGTACACTTTTGCTTTTAAAAATCGTGAAGCCGACGTGGCAGCTGCTGAGGGAGGGAGAGGTGGTATGGAAATGTCAACATTGCCATACTTTGCTGACAGTTGTGCCGCTGGGCTTCTGCCAAGACCGGGGGGGGGGGGGGGGGAGTGAATACAACTTACATGGGTTCCCCCCCCCCCCCCCAACCCCCTGCCCGATACTGGTCACACTATGAGCCAACTGGTCTCACTAGAGCTCTGTCGCCCACATGAGGGTTTCCAATCTCTGCTCTTGAGAACACACCTTGGAATCTTCTTCCAAAAGCAGTCCCTCAGATGCTTTCACCAAGGATCCACTTCCAGGATTTCAAGCCCTTCTCTTCAGCAATCTGCACTGGATCACCATGTGTATTCAAGCTTCCAGACAATCTCTCAGTTACTCAGCCACACCAACAGAACACCACTACTTTATAGGCTGTATTGAGATGTCACGATATCGAGCTTCTCGCAATGTTCCCAGGTCTGTACCTTGCAGCCCTATCTTTAACTTGGAGCCTCTCTCTCTGCTCTGAACTTGATTGAACAGAACCTTTTTTCCAGATTCCTTTGACTTCATGGTCTTCCCATAACACTCTTCCCCCTTTCCCTTGTTTCTAGGACTTCTTTAGTTTCTGGAACTTTCTGTCTGACCCTCTGTACCACAGTACTCCTCACCTCTGATTTAAAGTGGTTTTCAAAAGAAGGAATGTGATATGAGAAAAAATGTTTTAACACGAGGGGTTCGGGTCTGGAATGCAGTACCTGGAAGTGTGGTGGAGGCAGGTTCAATCGAGGCATTCAATGATTATTTGAATAGAAAATGTGCAGGGAAAAGCAGGGCAATTGCACTAAGCCATGGGTATTAGTTTGGAGAGCCAGTTCAGACACGGGGTCAAATGGCCTCCTTCTGCACCGTAACAGTTCTGTCATCCTGATTCAAAAACCTGGTCCCAAACTGACTCAAGTGTTCTGGCTGCTAAGCAAGGACCCAGTTTTTAAAAACTCCATATTTGGTTTAACATCATAAACCCTTATTACAATGCCGGCGTCTAAACCAACCTTACAGACATGCAGGCACCTTTTTTCTTGAGTTACCCCTTCTCAGCACAAGAATACAGAAACACAAATTGCGCTTAAACTTAAAGTAATACCTTATTTCTAACAACCACAAAATAAAATAATTACATAAAACAAATCTATTTCCTAACAGCAAATGGTCCAATTTGGAAGCTATTTTAGAATACTACAGCAATTTCAATCTGGACCAGCTGGTTGCCACATTTCCCCTCCCAATCCAGCACAGGAACTAGCAAACCCCTTGAAAGGTGTGATTGACTCAATCCATTACGTACCACCATCCGACTTCACCCCTGTCTGGAGATCATCTGCTGCTGAGACCTGCATTTTCACTTTGTTACCTCTGGACTTGACCATTCCAATGCATTTCTGGCTGGTCTCCCATATTCCACTCTTTGTAAACTTCAGATCATCCAAAATTAGGCTGCCCATATCTTAATACGCAGCAAGTCCCTTTCACTTATCACCCATGTGCTAGCTGACCTACATTAGGTTCTAGTCAAGCAATGTCTTGATTTTAAAATTCTTATTCTTGTTTTGAGTTGGACAGCACGGTAGCACAGTAGCTTCCAAGCTCCGGGGTCCCAAGTTCGATTCCCGGCTTGGGTCACTCTCTATGTGGAGTCCATGATGTTCTCCCCGTGTGCGCGTGGGTTTCCACCGGGTGCTCCGGTTTCCACCCATAGTCCAAAGATGTGCAGGTTAGGTGGACTGGCCATGCTAAATTGCCCTTAGTGTCCAAAAATGTTAGGTGGGGTTACTGGGATCAAGTGGAGGCATGGGGCTTAAGTAGGGTGCTCTTTCCAAGGGCCGGTGCAGACTCGATGGGCTGAATGGCCTCCTTCTGCACTGCAAATTCTATGAGTCCCTCATTAGTCTTTGTACTGAGTTCCTCAGACGTTCCTCTCTATCTCTAATCTCTTCCCACCCCACATACTTTCACTGCCTAAGTTGATGCTCGAGGCGGAAACGCTCAACTCATTTAAAAGGTACCTGGATCTGCATCTGAAGGGCTGTAACCCTCAAGGCTATGTACGGACCAGGTGTTGAAAAGTGGAATTAAAATGAGGGGATAGTTTTTTTTTGGCTGTGTAGACACAATGGGCTGAATAGCCTTTTCTGTGCTCTAGCTTTTCTATAGTTCTAGGTTCCTGCGCCCGTTTAATTCCAGCCTCTTGAACATCAACGATTTAGTTGCTCTACTATTGGTGATTGTTCCTTCAGTTACCTCGGTCCAATATCTGAAATACCGTCCTGGCACCTTGCTGCCTCTCTACCTTGTCAGCTCCCGCTTTAAGACATTTCTTAAAACTTTGACCAAGCTTTTAATCATCCAATCCAATATCTTATATAGATTTATGTGATTTTGTTTTATAATGTTAAACGTGCCATATAAACATAAGCATAATCCTTAGAGTAGCACTAATGAGATAACGCATTTCCGTGTGCAGTTTATTGAGCCTGTGTGATATCTGATGCTTTTGGAGACTGAATATGGTCCTGGAAAAATGTCAGACGATCAGACTTTTCCAATATTAAATTTCAGTATCTTGTGCTTACCTGGCTGAGAAAATGTTCATGCTGAGAATATGGGTTGTGTGGTGCCTAGTCAAAAAACTAAATAGCTTCACAGGTATGATGAATGTAAGAAATTGCCATACTTCTTTGCAGCAATGTTACTAAGATGCATACAGAGGGTATGTTTGGAGCAGTGATTAAGGTGCCGTAAAAGTGAGCTAATCATGGATTTATGGGTGAAGTGTTTTGCTAATACATCTCAAAAATGATTTAATTGTTTACGGATAGCTGGCAAATGGAATATTGTTTAGGTTTGAAGGACCGCTGGGGTGTCGATAATTTATGAGGGGCTAGTGTTCAGTCTGGGCTAAACAAGTTAAGGGACATCTTGTAAGAAGAGAGAAAAGAATGCCGTACGCTTTTGAGTACATTTGATATAGTTAATGGGTGGAGCCAGGTCTGCCTGAAAAGTCAGTAGTTCCTTGAACTCTAATCTGTACTGAGCTGTTTCCATTTGGCCCTGAAAGATTCTCTCTGCAAAGATTCTGCCCAGCGAAAGGCTAGTAGAAACCTGGTTGTTAACTTAATCCACGAGTGGTATCTGAAATATATTGGTTTGCTTAATTGGAAAATAGTGACAGGTTTAGGAACTTAAGGTTTCTTCTTTTACTTAAGAATGGTTCTACTTGTTCATTGTAAAGCTATTATTTTGTTGTTAATGTGGCTAATTCTGTGATTAAATTAGTTTGTTTAACATAAAAGATAGGCATTGGTCAGTGTTATCACTCCTGTTGTGTAGTAACATTTCCTCAGTTTTACAAATTGATAATAGTTGGGTTTATTTGGGATCCAATAATTGTAAAAAGAACCCAACACTTTCTGGAACCTAAGTTATAGGGATAAAGCATTCAGACTGTCTAAAAGTGTTATTAGTGTTTAATGATTTTCAATGATATTGTGGAGTGATTAACTTGGCGAGAAGTCACTTGCATTTATAATCCAGTGGTGGAATTGATTTAATAAAGTCAGCCTTTTTCTACAGTTTTCCATAAGAACTGTTGTAACTGTTAACCTATGTATTTGCTGCCAATGTGGTTAATTCTATGATTAAAATAAAGTTTGTTTTAAAATAAAAGGTACCTATTGGTCAGTGTTATCATTCCTGTGGGGCAGTAACATTTCCTCAGTGTCGCAAATTGAAAATAGTTGACTTCTTGTTAGGGATCCTAACACAGGCCCCTAAAATGGTCAGCAGGAAGCGAACAAACACCTCTGACTTGTGAGCACGTTAGGTAAGGACAAACACACCTGTCAAAGGCATTAGGTCCTTTGAATATGTTAATAAGGGGCCTAATTTAAAAAAAAATAAAATGTGTTCATTGAATGTGGGCGCTGCTGGCTGGGCCAGCAGTTATTGCCCATCCCCAATTGCCCTTCAACTTTCTTCAGGCATTTTAAGAGTCAACCACATGAAGACCAGGTATGGTACTATTTCCTTCCCTAAAGGACATTAGTGAACCAGGTGGGTTTTTACAATTGACAATGGTTTCATGGTAATCATTAGACTTTTAATTCCAGATTATTATTTTTTTAAACTTGAATTCAAGTTTTACCATCTGCCATGGTGGAATTCAAACCTGTGTCCCCAGAGCATTACCCTGGATCTTTGGATGACTAGTCCAGTTACAATTCCCTACACCACTGCCTCCTCCATGCTCACAATGCTTCCCAAGGTCCCTTCTATTTATCCTGAGGGCCTCAAGGAAACCAACCCCAAAGAAAAAAGAAAACTTGCCCGCAAGCCACCTTCCTAGACCCCGAGATATCGGACTTCCACCCCCTCATCCGACTGCCACTCTCCCCCATTTTATCAATCACTTTCCCGCGTGGTCTTCCCCTACATGCCCGATGATATGAAAAGGAGGTCCAAGTCCTGTTGTGCAACTTTCCTCAGATCTTAACATTTGTGTCCAGGTTAAGGGCCAAAAAGGTCTGACACTGAGTTTTGAAGTTCTTGTATGTTTTGCTTCAAATGGGTGATTGGATACCGAAGGCACAGGGGGGAAAAACAAGTTCAATATTTAAACATAAAACGGGTGCAGAACACGGTGCAGAAAAGAGGATATTTTAGAAGAGAGAATTGGAAAGTGACGAAGGGTAAAGAAGACAACAAAAGAGAAGTCAGACTTTTTAATAATGTGTTTCAATAGTGAATTTAATAATATTTTCTATCAGTCTTCCTGTCACTTGTACAGACAAACTGTATTAACAGACTCTTCAGCACAGTCAAATGAATGTTAACATGGCTACCTCAGTAAATACATTAAATTCCTGTTGGCAGGGTTTAAGAGTGCTAAATACTTCAAGTTTCAAAAATTAAGAGCCATGGTGTATCTGGAAGGACACTTCATAGAGGAAGGTAGGGCAGAAGAGCTACAGGGCAATGATTATGAACAGAGGGAACCATGAACCAAAACTTTAAACAAGTAAGCTATTGTCTGCTTAACAGTCATCGACTGCCATCTCATGGATGGAAAACAGACTCTTTTTAAGGGAAGGGGATCAAGTTCTTATTCAGTAAATATAGAGGATCAGAAGTATTTTTATTCTTTCATGGGATGTGGGTGTCGCTGGCTAGGCCAGCATTTGTTGCCCATCCCTAATTGCCCTTGAAGGTGGTGGTGAGCTGCCTTCTTGAGCCTCCGCAGCTCATGAATACACTAATGGAGAGAGTTCTAAGAATTTGACCCAGTGACAGTGAAGGAACGGCAATATAATTTCAAATCAGGATGGGTTGTGTTCTCATGCAGCTGCTGCCCTTGTCCTTTGCGGAGGTCACAAGTTTGTAAGGTACTGTAGAAGGCGAGTTGCTGCAGTGTATCTTGTAGATGGCACACACTGCTGCCACAATGCGTTGGTGATGGAGGAGCAAATGTTAATTGTGGTGGCAAATTTCTCGAGTGTTGTTGGAGACGCACTCATCCAGGCAAGTGGAGAGTACTCCATCACACTCTTTTTAAAAAAATGTTTCCAATTAAGGGGCAATTTAGTGTGGCCAATCCACTACCTTGCACATCTTTGAGCTGTGGCGGTGAGACCCACGGAGACATGGGGAGAATGTGTAAACTTCACACGGACAGTGACCTAAGGCCGGGACCGAACCCGGGCCCTCGGCACGCGAGGTAGCAGTGCTAACCACTGCCCCACCGTGCCGCCCTATTCCATCACACTCCTAACTTGTGGCATGCAGATGGTGGACGGGCTTTGGGGAGTCAGGGGGTAAGTTTCTCGCTCTGGAATTCCCAGGTATGGGGCAGGAAAGATATTTAAAATGGTTTATTTAAATCATAATAACAGTAAGCAGAGTAAGTCTGCATCACATTTTGTGTCCTCCATTCTTAAGACCTTGGCCACTGGAAAAACTTAATTTGTGAAACAGGTTCTACACAATCATCATTTGCAAGCTCATTTTTTACTGGGGACAGTGATAAGCATTTTTATTATTAATTTTTAAAATATCACAGGTGAGTGCTAGCCAGGATATTACATCTAATTCTGGACATCGCATTTCAGGGAGGATGTCAAAAGTGCTTGGAGATGGTGCAGATACGATGTACTAAAATTATACCAGGAATGAAGGACTTCAGTTACATGGGGAGACTAGAGAAGCTGAGTGTGCTTTCCTTAGAACAGAAAAAGTTAGGAGGAGATTTAATAGAGTTGTTCAAAACTATGAAAAGTTTGATAAGAGTGAATGAAGGGAAAGTGCTTCCACTAATTGGAGGATCAGCAACCAGAGAACACAGGTTTAAGGTGATAGGCATTTTCCAGAGTGGGTTATGAAAGAGTGGTGGTAACAGATTCAGTTAAAACTTGCACAAGGGAATTGGAGAAATACTCAAGGGGGAAAAAATTGCAGGGTTAAGAGAAATAGGCAACACGGTAGAACAATGGTTAGCATTGTTGCTTCACAGCTTCAGAGACCTGGGTTCGATTCCTGCCTTGGGTCACTGTCTGTCCGGAGTCTGCATGTTCTCCCCGTGTCTGCATGGGTTTCCTTCGGGTGCTCCGGTTTCCTCCCACAAGTCCCGAAAGACGTGCTTTTAGGTAATTTGGACATTCTGAATTACCCTTCCTTGTACCCGAACAGGCGCCGGAATGTGGCGACTAAGGGATTTTCACATTAACTTCATTGTCATTCAAGTGTTAATGTAAGCCTACTTGTGACAATAAAGATAAAGATCATTATTATGAACAGGGGAGTCAAACTAATTGGATAGTTCCTTCAAAAAACCAGCATAGGCTCAATGGACAGAATGACTGTCTTCTATGCAGTTTGATTCTAGAATTAATTTCCGTAGGAGGGCGGCACGGTAGCACAGTGGTTAGCATTGTTGCTTCACAGTGCCAGGGTCCCAGGTTCGATTCCCGGTTTGGGTCACTGTCTGTGCAGAGTCTGCACGTTCTCCCAGTGTCTGCATGGGTTTCCTCCGGGTGCTCCGGTTTCCTCCCATAGTCCAAAGATGTGCAGGTTAGGTAGATTAGCTATGCTAAATTGCCCCTTAGTGTCCAAAAAGGTTAGGTGGGGTTACTGGAATAGGGTGGAGGTGTTGGCTTAAGTCGGGTGCTCTTTCCAAGGGCCGGTGCAGACTTGATGGGCCGAATGGCCTCCTTCTACACTGTAAATTCTATGATAGTGAATTATCCACTCTATTTTTGGTAGCAGAGTCTTCTGCCAACTGTGCCTGTCAATCCGGGATAGTCTCCCTAAATCTCTGAAACTTTGATCCTCTCACTCAGAAGTCTTCCCAAAATCTATGAAGTGCCTTGGAACATTTTACTAAAGGCACTTTGTAAATTGCAAGTTGCTGTTGAATGAAATCAAACAGCTTCACAATGGGAGTTTTTCAATATACTGCTTGTGGTTAGCACTTTGATCATGGTCAGCTGTCTCCATTTAGTTACAGCTTTCAGCTGTTTGAAGGGCTTCAGTGAACAATGCCGGATTCACACAAGCCTATTTTCGCCACTTGCAAACTGCCCAGAGAAACATAACCAGAAAATACAAATAAACTTGTCAACTTTTATTTTTCTAAATTGTATCACAAGAATGAAGTTGGTTAGGCTGATGAGTATTAGAAACAGAGGCCCTCAAACCTCCATTATAACAAGTTTAACTGAATGAGGCCATTTCTTCTAAACACCTGCTTCCATCAAAATTCAAACATCTGTTCTGTAGTATAAACTGTACACAAAAAGCAAGGCACTATACACTTTGTAGATTCTGTAAAAAGTTACTGAATTTGCGCAGCCTTTTCATTATTTCCGGCCATAAATACACTTTGTTCATGATAGCATCGAAAAGTACAGACAGGACATTTTAATGCCTGTACTTGATAGCATGATTATTTGTGGCATGATCTCAGTACAAGCCGTTTTTGTTCAACTAGATGTCGTATTTTCCGGGTAACACAAAAAAAGTCGAAAGTGAATATATGTCATTAACAATTAAATATTTAGTCATTAAACTGCAGTCACTTTTCATATTGTATGATATAAATATAAACTCTTCATGATTTGCTATATTCTACACACAAAATAACACTTTACAAAATAAATCGCCTTCAAGGTACATAGGCAGGATAAGGCCGAGTAGCGTCTATTGCCCATAAGTGCATTGAGGTCAAATGCATACAACGGCACTGTCTTATTATGTCAACACTGTTAAGATCCATAGAGTTCCCCTCAACATGCACAAATTGACAAAATTCCCCCAAAAAGGCATTGCTGCCTTGCATGTGCAATTTATTTCCATACTGTGCTCTTTGACCAGACCACAGTCCATGATTGATCCATGGATGTCAAAATGATCTTCGGTGAAAGCTCCGTTACTAAGCATGTGTTTTTAAAAAAACTATGCACTTTACTATAAACTACTCAGAAAAGTCCTTTTGCTTTCTTCAGTTTAACTTGCTTCCAGGAGGGCAGGATACTGAACTCTTCTCTTGTCATTTCTAGTGCTTTCTGAAAAAGAATACATATTTTCATTAAACTTGATTCACTAAATACTGAAGCTATATAGGGGACAGAAAATTCTTCAGTGTGAGATAGGTAAGGAACTAGAAACACATTTAACAAATAAACCGGACTTCCCGTGGGGCCATGGTGTGAGTGGTTGCACACAGGGCATTTCCTGCTCGAAAGCACAGGTAAGAGCTGTTTTTACCCGATATTGGGTGGAATTTTGATGAAAAGGTGTAGTTGAAGGTCGGAGGAGTTGTTGGCGGGGAGGGTCCAAGTGGTGAAAATGAATATTCTGCCGAGGTTCTTGTTTATTTTTCAGGCTCTCCTGATCTTTATACCAAAGGCCTTTTTTAAAAAATTGGACACGATTATTTCGGACTTTGTACGGGAGGGGAAGGTGCTTAGGGCCGGAAGGACCCTACTACAGTGGCAGCAGCGGGAGTTTGCATTGCCGAACCTGCTTCATTATTACTGGGCGGAGAATGTGGAAAAGGTGCGGCAATGGTGGGAAGGAGAAGGGGTAGAGTGGGTTAGGATGGAGGAGGAATCTTATAGGGGGTCCAACTTAAGGGCCATGATGACAGCAGTGTTGCCAATGACTCAGAGTAGGTATTTGGTGGTCCAATCAACAGTGAAGATTTGGAATCATTTGAGAAGGCATGGAGGGGATGTCGGTGTTAACGCCTCTGTGTAAGTATCATGGGTTTGAGCCGGGGGCTGGGGTGGATCGTGTGTACAGGAGGTGGAGGGAAATGGGGCTGGACAAGGTGAGGAATCTGTATTTAGAGGAAGAGTTTGCCAGTTTGGAGGAGCTAAGGGAGAGGGTAGAGCTGCCGAGGGGGAGCGAGTTCAGATATCTGCAGGTTAGGGACTTTGCACGAAAGGTCTGGAGGGGGTTCCCTAAGTTGCCGGGATACCCCTGCTGGAGCGACTGCTGCTTCCGGATGTGGAAGGGAAGGGAAAAAATGGGGATATATACAAGGGGCTGCGGGAGCAGCTGGCGAATGGGTGGTGAAGATCAAGGAGAAATGGGAAGTGGAGTTGGGAATGGAGATCAATTGGGGAATATGGAGTGAGGCACAGCGAAGAGTAAACGGGACCTCCTCTTGTGCAAGGATGGGCCTGATACAGTTTAAGGTGGTGCACAGGATGCATATGACTCAGGTGAGAATGAGTGGGTTCTTTCAGGGGGTAGAGGATGAGTGTGAGAGGTGTGGGCAGGGGCCAACGAATCACACGCACATGTTCTGGGGTTGTGAAAAATTGGGACGATTCTGGGCGGGAGTGTTCATGGTCTTCGCCAGGATTGTGGAGGAGGTGGTGGACCCTGTCCCTTTGGTGGCGATATTTGGGGTTTCAGAGAAGCTGGAGCTCATGGAGAGGAGGAAGGCCAATGTCTTGGCCTTCACCTCTCTGATTACCCGGCGGCGAATTTTACTGGAGTGGCGGTCGACATCGCCACCGGGGGTAGTGGCTTGGTTGGGTAACCTGTACGACTTCTTTATGGTTGGAGAAGATAAAGTATTAGTTAAGGTGCTCAACAGAGGGATTTGAGAAAAGTTGGGGGATGTTTGTGACCGTGTTTGAGGAACTGGTAGTTTTGTGTGTGTGTGGGGCCGGCGGGAGGAGGAGGAGGAGGAAGGAGGAAAGAGGTTGAAAAAGGGGAAAAAGTTGTACAAACTGTGTAGTTGATTGTTGGGAAGTATGTATCCCGGGCTGTTTATTTGTTACATGTTTGTAATTAAAAACATTTAAAAAAACAAACAAATAAACGGTGTGATGAAATTGTACAGATCAGGAAAGCTGAAGGATAGAAATAAAGACCTTAAGGTAGCAGAACAAATTAGGTCACGAACGCGAATGCAAAATTTTCCAGATGACATGGGGGAAGAGACCCAGCAATCTATCAGAGAGATAGGGAGAAAACAAAAGAGAAATGAACTCCACGCTATCTCAGCAGATGGCTAAGGAATAATTTTGGATAGAAGATTGGTAAACTAAGTCACCCACTAACCCTCACTGACCATTAATAGCCTAATTACTGTAGTAGGATTGCAAAACTAGTTATTCTACTCCCAAAATTAAAATTTTTTAAAAAAATGTGCAGATATTTTCAACATAGATAAGCAATTTCAACCTACCCAGGACCACCAAGTTGCTAAGAAGGCTGAATACCACAAATTGCAATTTGATATTCCTACTCACTTACAGCTTATCATCAACAGCAGAGGTGAAAGGCTTTCTTGCACATTTGTCTCAGAAACAGGGGCAAATGTGTGGAGCTTGTTCCATTCCCAAATAAATTGTACAGAAGCAAATACTATGCTGGTTAAAAAATTGCCACAAGAGCATTATGACTAAACAATGACTTCAGTTAATTTCTCCCCACCGCAGAAAGCAGCTTCCTCTAGTCAGGACTTAACATTAGAGTAGTATGGAATTTAACAAAACTCTGATGAAAGATCACTGACCTGAAATGTTAACTCTGTTTCTCTCTCCACTGATGCTGCCAGACCTGCTGAGCATTTCCAGTATTTTCTGTTTTTATTAACAAAACTAAACTTGATTTTGACTCTTGCAGTGTTGATGCAGTTTGCTACAGGTATTCTCCACGGGGCTCTCAAAAGGCAAGTTGAAATTGTTACTTGCTTGAGGCAATCGTTCAGGTGAAATGGATTAACCAGTGCACACTAAACCTGTCATTTAGATAGTCTATTTACGATCAGTTTTGTCCAGCAAACAGTTTGGTTTTTTAAAGGACTTGTAAGGATTTATTAACTATAACTATTATAAAAATGGACAAAATTACATTAGTCCAAAATTAGGATTCACAAGGCGGCCATGCTGTGGAAAGAATGCAACACAGGTCACCTCAGAGTATCACATGCTCTATAATGCATATTAAAGTAGGAGGAACATTTTCTTTTGAGAATATAGCACTTATTTAGGGGAAGGTTGACTTTGCTATGGAATGGAATACATCCACACTTTATCAGTATAAGTGTCAAAGGTTTTCCATCTGACACAGAACACAGTCAAATGTATAATGACACTTTTGTCGACTCTTCTCCTAACTTGGATGAGCAAGAGGAAATCTGCTAAATTAATCCAAGTCTTGTACAATCTTGTGTTATGGAATTGCAACCAGTACGAGCTGGTTTGAGATTTCCAAACTCTTTTTTGTAGGTCCCCAACAGGGAGCAGAGTGAGGGAACGGTCATCCCGCCGGAATGAAAGGAGTTCTTGAGGTCAAATAAGTCCCTTAATCCACTACACCATCAAACCATCCGATTGGTCTTTCAGTTTTCATAGATCATTAAGATGTTTGAGGCAAAGCCACTATCGATTTTCAACCAGCTCCAGTCCTAGCTCTGGGGTCTCTCTACTTATTACCTGATTTTGGTACTATGGTCCATTTTTTGAACTAACTCCGACACTACAGCAGAGAGGGAAATCTCTATAATAGATCAAAGAGCAAATGATCAAATAGAACATAGAACGATACAGCGCAGTACAGGCCCTTCGGCCCTCGATGTTGCACCGACATGGAAAAAACGAAAGGCCATCTAACCTACACTATGCCCCACTGTTTCCGTTAGGTGAGGAGACGAGGACCCGTGGGCACAGCCTTAGAATTAGAGGGGGTAAGTTCAGAACAGAAATGCGGAGACATTTCTTCAGCCAGAGAGTGGTGGGCCTGTGGAATTCATTGCCGCGGAGTGCAGTGGAGGCCGGGACGCTAAATGGCTTCAAGGCAGAGATAGATAAATTCTTGATGTCGCGAGGAATTAAGGGCTACGGGGAGAATGCTGGTAGGTGGAGTTGAAATGCCCATCAGCCATGATTGAATGGCGGAGTGGACTCGATGGGCCGAATGGCCTTACTTCCACTCCTATGTCTTATGGTCTTATGCCCTTATCATCCATATGCTTATCCAATAAACTTTTAAATGCCCTCAATGTTGGCGAGTTCACTACTGTTGCAGGTAGGGCATTCCACGGCCTCACCACTCTTTGCGTAAAAAACCCACCTCTGTCCTATATCTATTACCCCTCAATTTAAGGCTATGTCCCCTCGTGCTAGCCACCTCCATCCACGGGAGAAGGCTCTCGCTGTCCACCCTATCTAACTCTCTGATCATTTTGTATGCCTCTATTAAGTCACCTCTTAACCTTCTTCTCTCAAACGAAAACAACCTCAAGTCCATCAGCCTTTCCTCATAAGATTTTCCCTCCATACCAGGCAACATCCTGGTAAATCTCCTCTGCACCCGTTCCAAAGCTTCCACGTCCTTCCTATAATGAGGCGACCAAAACTGTACGCAATACTCCAAATACGGCCATACTAGAGTTTTGTACAACTGCAACATGACCTCATGGCTCCGGAACTCAATCCCTCTACCAATAAAGGCCAACACACCATAGGCCTTCTTCACAACCCTATCAACCTGGGTGGCAACTTTCAGGGATCTATGTACATGGACACCGAGATCCCTCTGCTCATCCACACTACCAAGAATTTTACCATTAGCCAAATATTCCGCATTCCTGTTATTCTTTCCAAAGTGAATCACCTCACACTTCTCCACATTAAACTCCATTTGCCACCTCTCAGCCCAGCTCTGCAGCTTATCTATGTCCCTCTGTAAACTGCAACATCCTTCCGCACTGTCTACAACTCCACCGACTTTAGTGTCGTCTGCAAATTTACTCACCCATCCTTCTGCGCCCTCCTCTAGGTCATTTATAAAAATGACAAACAGCAACGGCCCCAGAACAGATCCTTGTGGTACGCCACTCGTAACTGAACTCCATTCTGCACATTTCCCATCAACCACCACTCTCTGTCTTCTTTCAACTAGCCAATTTCTGATCTACATCTCTAAATCACCCTCAATCCCCAGCCTCCGTATTTTCTGCAATAGCCGACCGTGGGGAACCTTATCAAACGCTTTACTGAAATCCATATACACATCAACTGCTCTACCCTTGTCCACCTGTTCAGTCACCTTCTCAAAGAACTCGATAAGGTTTGTGAGGCATGACCTACCCTTCACAAAACCATGCTGACTATCCCTAATCATATTATTCCAATCTTGATGATTATAAATCGTATCTTTTATAATCCTCTCCAAGACTTTACCCCCCACAGACGTTAGGCTCACCGGCCTATAGTTACTGGGGTTATCTCTACTCCCCTTCTTGAACAAAGGGACCACATTTGCTATCCTCCAGTCCTCTGGCACTATTCCTGTATCCAATGATGACCTAAAAATCAAAGCCAAAGGCTCAGCAATCTCTTCCCTGGCTTCCCAGAGAATCCTAGGATAAATCCCATCAGGCCCCGGGGACTTATCTATTTTCACCGTGTCCAGAATTGACAACACTTCTTCCCTACGCACCTCAATGCCATCTATTCTAATAGCCTGGGTCTCAGCATTCTCCTCCACAATATTATCTTTTTCCTGAGTGAATACTGACGAAAAGTATTCATTTAGTATCTCGCTTATCTCCTCAGCCTCCACACACAACTTCCCACCACTGTCCTTGACTGGCCCTACTCTTACCCTAGTCATTCTTTTATTCCTGACATACCTATTAGAAAGCTTTTGGGTTTTCCTTGATCCGACCTGCTAAAGACTTCTCATGTCCCCTCCTTGCTCGTCTTAGCTCTCTCTTTAGATCCTTCCTCGCTTCCCTGTAACTATCAAGCGCCTCAACTGAAACTTCACGCCTCATCTTCACATAGGCCTCCTTTTTCCTCTTAACAAGAGATTCCACTTCTTTGGTAAACCACGGTTCCCTCGCTCTACCCTTTCCTCCCTGTCTGACTGGTACGTACTGATCAAGAACACGCAATAGCTGTTCCTTGAACAAGCTCCACAAATCCAGTGTGCCCAACCCTTGCAGCCTACTTCTCCAACCTACACATCCTATGTCATGTCTAATGGCATCATAATTGCCCTTCCCCCAGCTATAACTCTTGCCCTGCGGGGTGTACTTATCCCTTTCCATCACTCATGTAAAGGTCACCGAATTGTGGTCACTGTCTCCAAAGTGTTCACCTACCTCCAGATCTAACACCTGGCCTGGTTCATTACCCAAAACCAAAGTGGCCTCACCTCTTGTTGGCCTGTCAACATATTGTGTCAGAAAACCCTCCTGCACACATTGTACAAAGAACGACCCATCCAATGTACTCGAACTATATCTTTTCCAGTCAATATTAGGAAAGTTAAAGTCTCCCATAACAACTACCCTGTTACTTTCGCTCTTTTCCAGAATCATCTTCGCCATCCTTTCCTCTACATCTCTAGAACTATTAGGTGGCCTATAGAAAACTCCCAACAGTGTGACCTCTCCTTTCCTGTTTCTAACCTCAGCCCATACTACCTCGGAAGAAGAGTCCCCATCTTGCATCCTTTCTGCCATACGTTGAAGATACTAAATTAGGAAATCCAAAAAAGTAATAGTAGGTAATCATACTTTTGACCCTGCACACACAACTGGATAGTGCCTAATATAAAAAAAGAGTGGTTGCAAATGTTTGTGGGGCAGACCTATGTCATGTTACCAAACATCCTGCGTCTTCCTCGACAATGGAGGTTAAAAATGCAGAGGACTCAATCGATTTCAGGCATTCTCCACATCAAAAACAAGTTCATTTCAATTTCAAAGGAGAATAACGCTTTGATTTATAAAAATTGAGCTCAGGGAATTTAGATTCAAGCTCATAAGGATGTGATGTTGAATCAATAAGATTGACCTACTTGACAGCAAAGAACTTTGGCTTATCTAGCCATTAGGATTGATCTCATCATGTAACAGGGCACATCTGAACAAGGTCCTCACAAACTGCTTTCTCTTTTTCTTTTCCTCTCACTAAACTAAAATGTATAAATCGGCCGACTAAAGGAACAGTCACTCCTGCTCTGTTTGTTATTCTGTTTGCCTGAGTAATAAGATGCAGAATTGACCAATGCCTCAGTTGAAAGTACACGGTTTCTCTTCGGGCACTAGTACTTAATTGGAAAAAAACCCACAGGCCTGGCTGCCCTTTAAATATGGTGATATACTTGAAGCACTCTAGCCTAAATATGTTGGTAATTAATATTGCATGTACCAAGCAATGGCCCACTTCAAATTAATTTTATGTCTTCATACATTAGAAGATGGAAGCATGATGTATGAACTGCATTGGTCTGATAGCCCATGCCTTGAAAAGGATGCACCCACCATTTATTTAGATAGCATGCAATATTCATTACCAATGCTGCCACCATCTCTCCCTTTCCTTGCTGACAGCCTTAATTGTCCTTCTGGGTCCATCCTAAGAATGTTTGCTCAGCAAGTTTCCCCTGCTGCCTTGTTATCTTCCTGCCGATGACTAGATAGTTTACAGCTTTTCCACCATTGAGTCTGATGTGCAGCCTCCCGAGCCCACCACCACCTTCCCTGCTCCAGCAGGCTCCACAAAATACCACCCAATGTGTACAGCTTTGCACCATCAACACATCATCATTGGATCTGGTTTTGTGGCGTAGTTAGTATGAGGCATTGTTGTAATTGATGTAATTTAAGAAAAAAAGATGTTTGTTGCCAGCATTTTCCCAGAACACAATTTCTGCTAATGTTTTTACCATGCACACAGGTCACAGGAAATTGTTCATCTCCCATGGGCTATAAATTGCCTCCATCATCCAAAACAAACATGATGAACTAAAGCACCATAGCATAACATCTGTATAGGCTGATTACTATCAGATCTAACTGTTTGGCGTCCAAGTATAAAATAAAGTGACAACAATTTATGTCTAAACTCATTAAAAGTAGAGGTTTTCAATATCTGGCATTCTAAAATACATGACCTCTAATTCAACTTAAAAAATTTGAAACTCCATTAACCAATTTTAATGGAAGCTAGTACATTATGGGGGTAATTTTGTACCAACGTTGGCCGTCAGCGAGAATAGTGACGTGGGAAATGCCAAGGGCAGGCCCTCTGGGAGTGGTCCCCTTATGTGTGTAGGGGAGGGCTGATTCTGGTGAGGGGACAGATTGCACCCAAGACTACAGTGTTGGGGAGTGGGGGGGGGGGGGTTTGCGAAGAGCCTCTGATGCTTGTGAGGTGGTCCTCCATGTCCATGGCGAATGGGGAGGGGACGGTTTACTTTCTGTGCTAATCGGGGCACTCTTTAAAGATGGGGCCCTAGTCTCTGTTGATCTGACCTTATCGGCTGTAATAATAATAATAATCTGTATTACTGTGACAAGTAGGCTTACATTAACACTGCAATGAAGTTACTGTGAAGAGCCCCTAGTCTCCAGCGTTAGTTCAGGTACACATAGGGAGAATTCACAATGTCCAATTTACCCAACAAGCATGTCTTTCAGGACTTGTGGGAGGGAACTGGAGCACCCGGAGGAAAGCCACGCAGACACAGGGAGAACATGCAGATTCTGCACAGACAGTGACCTAAGCCGGGAATCGAACCCAGGATGCTGGCGCTGTGAAGCAAAACAGTGCTAACCACTGTGCTACAGTGCCGCCCAATATCAGGCCTCACCCCGCCAGACTGACAGCGTAAACCCCGCCCACTCATATTTTTTCCTGAGAGTGCCTGAAAATCTGGCTTAAAAACGTGGCTGCGCAGCTGGAGATCTACACGCTGGTTTTCAGTCAGAACCTGACACTCAAAGAAATATTGGAAAATTCCACCCTCTATGTCTCTTTTCACTGTTTCATCTGTCGGTGCTAGTTTCTTTTCATGTCACCACAGAGCTGCAAAGTATTCGGAAGAAAGATTACTGGGCTTGAATTGTTCAGTGTCGAAAGATGCATTGGAGTGAGTGACTGGTTCGAAACATTGGGCGGGTGGGGTCAAAATCATCAACAGTACACTTTTTATAAAAAGCCTTTCAAAATCAGGAGGGGTTTGCACACAGAGGGCAGGGAAATCTGTTCCCATTGGTGAAAGGATCGATGGTACAGATTTAAGGGAATTTGCAAAAGCAGCACCGGAGAGAGGAGGAGAAAACTGTTCATGGTTAGGATCTTGCATGCACTGCCTGAGTGTGTGATGGAGGCAGATTCAATTGATGCATTCAAAAAGGAATTGGATCGTTATCTGAAAAGAACCTGCAGGGCTATGGGCTAGGTAGATTGTTCCTTTGGAGAGGCAACACAGACGGAACAGGCTGAATGCCCTCCTTCAGGGCTGTGACAATTCTGTGATTCAAATAAAAAAAATTGCTTGGTTGTCTTTTATTTATGTCAAATGTTACGAGGTTGTTGGGCTCCCAATTAGACTCGTGTAAAACTAGACATGCAATTTGACACTACATTATGGTGCACACAAAATACAAGTGTTTCTGAGGTATTCTTTTTGAATTTTCATTGAGCTGCATTTTTAAGAGGGGAGATATACGAGTTACACTCATGCATATCCACGGCACCACATGTAGGCACAGCTGTGATTTAGATTCATCTGCCTTACAGCTGCTTGTTCTGCTGTATTTATCAAACAGGCAGGTGGGCAACCTGTTTTCATGAACCTGCTAATGCCACCTGTAATCAGTTCAGAGAGTCACTTGGCGCAACTTTCTTTTCAAGCTAAGTGGCTTGGTGAAGACCAAATTCTTTCCTAAGGATTAAAAATGGAAGGGGAGATAATCTGGTAATCTCACTGGATGAGCAATCCAGAGGCCTGGGTTAATGATCTGAGGACATGGGCTAAAATCCAACCATGGCAGCCGGTGAAATTTATATTCAATTAAAAAATATGGAAGCTAATCTCAGTAACAGTGGCCATGAAACCATCATCGATTTTCATGGTCAAACCATCTGATTCACTGAGGCCCTTCAGGTAAGACATCCTTATTTGGTCTGACCTACATGTGACTCCAGGCACACAGCAAAGTGGTTGACTCTTCAATGTCCCAGCAAGCCACTCAGCTCAAGGGCAATTAAGGGATGAACAACGGATGTTTGCCCACATCCCATGAAAGAATAGAGAAAATAAAGTTGGCACAACACAAATTTAAATGAGGGATTGACAACAAAGTTTTACAGTCCTTCAAATACTTGCTGCTATGACAAGTGACCTGTAAGCTAAATCCAGTGTTAAAGTTCTTCATTTGCCAAATGTCCCTCATTTATTCATTTTATTATTTCTTATAAGCATTTTGTGCTGGAGATTGAATTGTGCCATTGGTATTTAAATTTCCATGCAGCGAGATCTGCTACTCCATAGATTAATTTAAAAAATACTTAATATGCAGATGCCAATTTCCTGCTCAAAGCTGCCATTTAAAAAATGTGGGCACCTGAACCCAACATAGAACAATTCGATCCTGAGCTCTCAGGCATTATTCTTCTCCTCTCCGGGATCCTTGGAGCATTAATTGGAAACAGCGCAGGAATTTCATTTTCAAGTGATCAGGACAATCAATGACATTAAAACTTTATTGGAAAGGCCTTTATTCTGGAAGGTTAATCTTACTTGCATTGGCAATGTGAAAAGCAAGGGGAAAACAGTACATTTTAGAAAACTGCGACTATGTACAACTTCACACTTTTGAGGAATTACACACCAAAATTCCAACTTCTGATAATTGCAGGTTTAAGTGCATATTACAATATAGTGAATATCTCTACATTTTTTTTAAACGGATGAATATTGAAAGCTGAAACTTAATCTGACATCAAGGCAATAGTTTAAAACTATTTTTCTAAATTCTCCCCCACTCCGACAACCCCCCCCCCCCCCCCCTCCCCCCCCTTCATGTTCTAAGGCAGCGTTGGGATGGTGGACCTCTCTGTATTTGTCCACGGTTATGTTAGACAAAGTACTGCAGTGGTTTGCCATTGTTTTCTGCAGTGTGGCTGGCCAGGAAACTCTCCCGCTCGATATCACCTGCCATCCGGCACACAGGCTGATGATCAGTTTGTCTGAGCACGTTATCAGCCACGCTATCCGGTCATCTGGCCCTGAAGTGGGACATGAACCTGGAGCTTCTGGCCCAGGGTGGGGACACCACCACGACGCCACAAGTAATTACCATGGATATTAGCTACTTTCAGACAATCCCAGTGGTCAGCTATAGTTTGAAATGTTCTAACTGTTCACATTATAACCATTTTTAACCCATTATATATCCAAATTGGGGTGAACGTGCTTCCCTAAAACACATCCTTATAAAGAACCCAGTAGCTTTTATGTAGTCTAATTGTAAAATCTTGGCTTCTTTCAATGGGATATTTTGGCCTCGAGAATTAAAAGCACACTTCCCATTTCAGAATTGCTTAGGAGGTAGCCAGAAAGATTGCTCTTGTTACAACAACCGTAAATGACTCCAGTTATCGTATCAAAAGCGACATCATGAAGACTGGAGTAACTTTTCTGAACAGCACATCTATATATAAACTGTGGGAGTTGAATATAATTTATAAAACCTCAGTTTAAGGTTAAGGGAAATGATTTCCAGTACTTTAAAAAGCACGGAGATTCCATGCAACATGAAACCATCTATGGTCAACAAATTCTAAGCTTTACTCACATATCAACGTAACTGGTATTGCACACTCTCTCTCTACATGATTTTGGAAAGCTTTCAAATTCTTCCACTTTATAGAGTTGACAATTTATAAAAAATATCAAGGTCACATCAAACTATCCTGAGACAGAAAGGTTTACTGCAAAGTCACTTTTTTCACCTCACACATTTACAATTAATGCTGCATAATTATTATGGTGCATTAAAAATCTTCCACTTTGTAAGATACCAAACACAGTGCAGCAATCTACTTGAACAAAACAAATTGCCATTTCACAAAGCTCATGACAGTTAAACAGCATCAGTCTCCAGAGAAAGAAAATGCACCAGAACAAGGAGCTCTGGTGCAAGAAAGGGAGTAAAAATAGACGCCACAATTGTCAAAGTGCAGGTCATATTCTAACTAGTAGGGGTGCCCAATATACATGGGAAATGGTGCAGTATGTGTGATTGGATATGGTGTAAGAACACACATAATGGGCTGGATTTTCTCAGGATGATGATTGTCTAGACAATGGGCAGGGAAGCTGAGGCAACCACGCCTTGGTTATGTGGGGGAGTTTCGGCTGGATTCCACGCCAATCATGCCACTGAGGCTCCCCTCCCTTTGAGGAGGAAGAGTTTGCCTCCAAAAGCTGTTGGCCAGGGGCCTGGGACTTCATGTCCTAGCAATGCCTCTGGGAGACCGCAGTATCATGAGTAATTACTGCTGGCAGGTCCTCTCCGTGGTTCACAATGACCCTCCACCTTGACGTGCAGGGAGGACACTAGGGTTCACCAGGTGGTCTCCCCATGCAGTGGAGGGCACCCCATCACTGCTAGAATACACTGGCAACAGGCTAGGCCCTTAGGTGACCACTTAGGTGGCACAACTGGATGGCTGTCCTCTATCATCCTCCTTGGCAGAGTGCCATGGTGACTACAATGCGGCAGGCACTCCATTCATATCCTTCCCTCCCAAGTTTTCTTGGACACCTCCCGTCCCACCCTTACCCCGCGTCCACAGGCCCCATAAAATTCAGTCCAAAGTATTTGAAAGAAGGATGAACTTGAAGTCGTACCAATGACGACAACGCCTTACACAGCTTGCCCAATACCACTTGCACCCTAATCAATTCCGATTCAGAGCAGTGGAATTTACCTGGAAGTCTTCATCTGTCAGATAAATTTCAAGCTTTAATGGATCGACTCCCTCTGGCAGAGGCCGGCTTTGCAGTTCTGCCAGTGGGTACTGCGTCTTGCACAGCTTGTCCAATACATCCTCCACCAAAATTATTTTGTTGCAACCTTCAGTTTCCTGGGATTTAAAAAAAGGAAAACAAAGAATGGATTTTAGGAAACCCACATAAACGGCACCATGAGAATCTTGGGGGGTGCGGGGGGAGAGCATTTAGACTCTTTACCGTTTCACTGATCTCTGCAACATCTTCCCGGTGCTCCCAGCTAGGAAACATATTAGTAAACGTCAATGGCTCAAAACCTGCGTGTATCAGGTAGGACTTTGGCGGATTCTTGGTATTCTTTACTGTGATCAAAGTAAAGGAAGAGCAATCTTGGTTAGATACCAATCATCACACCAACTTTACACAACCAAAACCTTCTCGGGCCAAATACACAATTAAATAATATCGCTGAAGTGAGTGAGCGGCATATTGAAGATCACGGACTCGCTCTGCCTACACCCACTTACTCAATGCAGCCCTACTGATCTTTCCAATGTCAATACTTTTTTTCCCAAACCGGACATTTTGACAGTATTTTAAATCTCATGTTGTGCACATGTAGTAACTCTCTGCACTTAACTGGAACAAATTTGCTATAACAGGAAGACATACAGGATAATTGACAGATAACACGAGATTCAAGGTCACAATCGAGGCAAGCAGTTTGAAATCACTGGAGGGCATCATGAGCAGCTTAAAGAATGTCAGCAGGTCCCACGGTTGAATTGTAAAAGCAGTAACATAGGTGCTTGAAGCTATAGTTAGTTAGGGGTTTTGCACAGGAAAGTGTGATTGTCTGATACCAGTGTTACCTTCATGAGGAGACAGTAACATGGGAGCACAACAGACATTATTATTTCAAATGCATGATTTTCTAAGATGATTATGTTTGGACTGTCTCCTTAACTCAGGATAAATGGGGTGGTAAGAGGGTTTTGTGAAGTGCTGGGAGTTCTGTCCAATAACAGGCCTGTGTGCTTTGGTTACCATGGAGACTGGGGTTCCAGGTTAAGACTTGCTGAGAGCAAGGTATAAAATCTTCACATCTGGAAATGGGGGACAGGTTCTCGGTCGAGGATTTTGACCATAGAGAGGGGAGATAGAGAGAGGGGTCTCACAGGGGCAAGAGCTGCAGCTGATGTGGTCAGCAGAGAGGAGAAGACGGTGGGTCTTCAGGCAGAGTGCGGATGGGAGGATGGTCGTCAGCTGAAGAGATGCATCCCATGGCACTCCAGAAGTTTGGAAGATTTGCCATAGCAAGGCAGGGAGGAGAGATCGCTGGAGTAGGCCTTAATGCTGGGTGGCCAGTTGGGGAATTCTCCGAAAACTGAGGGAAGTGCATTTAGACAGTCACAGACATGACCCAATTGGAAACTGGGAGTGGCTGTTTACTATAAAGACTGTAATCCTATGGAGAGTGAGCTGTAAAGGATATATACCATATATATAATGTGCAATGTAGGTTTATCAGTATGTTATTAACATGACTTAATATTAGACTTTTCTGTAGTTTTGAGTATTAGTTGCTTACAAAGTAATTTTTCACAAACTAAAATCAACAGTGACTACAGTTAAAGTCTTAAAACTTGAAATCTTGTTATGCCAATTCCTTTAACTTGGTTGCTAGCAATTCAAATCTCTTGTTTAAAGTTGCTGCTCTCCATCGGGATAGTGACTGTATATTAGCTGATGTTTGACCCCAGAATACACATCCGGTTGACTTGGAGAAAAATCGTTTATACTTCAGAAAGCATGGCCGGAACTTTCCGGTCGTTACCCTTCACTTTTCCCGTCGGCAGCACAACGGTTCCCGGTGCTGTGGGGTGATTACAATGGGAAATCCCATTTACAAGTGGCGGGAGAAGAGAATCCTACCACCAGTGAATGGCGTGCTGCCGAGAAACACGTGGCTGAAGAACCGGAGAATCCATGCCTGTGACTATTTTAAAAATGGGTTATACCAATTGTGCAACGCATATAATACGCGAATAAAAAGACAGAAAAAAACATGCATCTATTTAATAACAAATATTGTAAATTATTTATTTTCCAGGATGCCGGTGGGAAATACGAGGCTCACTTCATATCACTTCAGGTAGCACTCCACAGTTAACATCAATTTCCCAGGAGCAGACAGCACCTGGGCCCTCACCTGCACGAACTGCCCAGCATTTGAGGAAATTTGCATGGGTCGCACAGATTCTCCCAACCCGACAATAGAGTGCATTTTATCCGGTAGCTTCTGACCCCGGCTCTCAAAGAAATGTGCAGCGCGGCATCTCTCTGACAACCTCATTGGAGTGCAGAAGAGGGAGTGACTAGCTGCCGTGCTCAGGTGAGTTTAAAGGTCTGGTCTTTAAGTGCACTTTTGTGAGTAGCTGAGTGAGCAGGCGGGATATCTGGATGGGTGAGAAAGTGAGGTACATGGGCAGGTGGGTGTATGAATGGGTGTGTTGTGTAGCCGGGAGGGTGAATGAGGTGGGTGGGTGACTGCGTGGGCAGGTGGGTGAGTGAGTAGATGGTCAGGTAAGTGAGCGAGTGGCCAGGAAGGCGGGTGGGCGGGCAGGCGAGCGAGCGGGCGGGCAGGCGAGCGAGCGGGCGGGCAGGCGAGCGGGCAGGTAAGCGAGCAGGTGGGCGGGCAGGCGAGCGAGTGAGCGGGCGGGCAGGCAGGCGAGCGAGTGAGCGGGCGGGCAGGCAGGCGAGCGAGCGGGCGGGCAGGCAGGCGAGCGAGTGAGCGGGCGGGCAGGCAGGCGAGCGAGCGGGCGGGCGAGCGGGCAGGCAGGCAGGCAGGCAAGTGGGCGGGCAGGCGAGCGAGTGGGCGGGCAGGCGAGCGAGGGGGCAGGCAGGCAGGCAAGTGGGCGGGCAGGCGAGCGAGTGGGCGGGCAGGCGAGCGAGTGGGCGGGCAGGCGAGCGAGTGGGCGGGCAGGCGAGCGAGGGGGCGGGCAGGCGAGCGGGTGGGCGGGCAGGCGAGCGAGTGGGCGGGCAGGCGAGCGAAGTGGGCGGGCTGGGCGAGCGAGTGGGCGGGCAGGCGAGGCGAGTGGGCGGCTGGCGAGCGAGTGGGCGGGCTGGCGATGCGAGCGGGCGGGCAGGCGAGCGAGTGGGCGGGCTGGCGCGAGGGGCTGGGCTGGCGAGCGAGTGGGCGGGCAGGCGAGCGGTGGGCGGGCAGGCGAGCGAGTGGGCGGGCAGGCGAGCGAGTGGGCGGGCAGGCGAGCGAGTGGGCGGGCAGGCGAGCGAGTGGGCGGGCAGGCGAGCGAGTGGGCGGGCGAGCGAGTGGGCGGGCAGGCGAGCGAGTGGGCGGGCAGGCGAGCGAGTGGGCGGGCAGGCGAGCGAGTGGGCGGGCGAGTGGGCGGGCAGGCGAGCGAGTGGGCGGGCAGGCGAGCGAGTGGGCGGGCAGGCGAGCGAGTGGGCGGGCAGGCGAACGAGTGGGCGGGCAGGCGAACGAGTGGGTGGGCAGGCGTGCGAGCGAGTGGGCGGGCAAGTGAGCAGGCAGCAGATGAGCAAGTGGGTGGGTGGGGGGCAGGTGAGTGAGTGACCAGGCAGGTGAGTGAGTGAGTAGCAGGTGTGTGAGTTGGCGGGCAGGTAAGCCTGTGGGTGAGTGAGTGGGCGGGCAGGCACATAGGTAAGTGGACGAGTTGTGAGAAATTAGTACGATGGTGAGGTGGGGCAAGTAGGTAATGGGGAATTTGGGGGCTAGTTAGGTCAGATCAGGGGGTGTTTCAATTTGGTTGTGGTGAGTTGGATTGTCAGGGTTTTGTTGTCATGTCCTGCTGGTCTGGGGCATAATTTTGTGCTCAGGGAGGTACGAGGTCGGATCGTGTGGTGAATGGAAGCTGTGTTGGATTGGGTGGAGGATGGATGGGTAGTTGGGTGATTGGAACCACTTTTAGGGTTAGACAGGTGTTAGATCAGGTAGGAGGTCCTCCAGCACTCAGATAAGCAGCGTCGCTGGATAAGGTAGGATGAAGACTGCAAGGGGGGGGGAGAAAAAAAAGTATCTTTTGTTTCCGCTTATTAAAAAGCCACTGCTGGCTGGCCATGAACTTGGAGCGGCCCAGTGGCTGTTATGGATCTGCGTGCTGTCCTTCGTATGGATCCAGTCCGCATTCTACCTCCCACCCTTTGTCTTCCACATTGGCCTGGACACCCCACTTGCCTACATTGCTAACTGGAAATTCCAAGCCGTGTGGAAATTGGACCTTGATAGGCCCATAAGTGGCAATAGTTGGCTCCAACTGGCCTCCTGGTGGGCAGCCATCCACCTAGAACTTCCCTCATTCAAAATGTTCACGTTCGGGATCATAGCAGTGAACCAGCATGGAGTCTGGAGCTGCCAAAAGGCCTGCCTGTCCACCTCCGGTCTGTACTATGAACGCTTAAAAATCCAGCGCATTAGTTCTACAGAGATTCTACAGAGTGTGGTGGGTATACATCAAAAGCAACATTTTTATAAACTACGACCATTCACCATATGTGCACCGAATGATACACATTGTTAATAAAGAACATTCACAATCTTATTCCAATATCCATAATCCAGCCTTAGCCACCTAATGCTGTCATTCTTGACTGAGTGCGCAATTAAAACAGGACAGATTTTAATTTTCTCACGTTACATACTAATATATTGCCCGAACCATGTTCATAATGAAACAAATAAAAAAAAAAAGAAACGAAATACTGAAGGGAGAGGAAGCAAATAAGCAGTTAAAGTAAAAATTGCAACATCACCAAATGTCCCATGAACTGGGTTGGAGTATTGAACTCCAACTCCCACTTAATGCATTTAACCTTTAGATGATAATTGCCAATATTTGCAGTGTACCTTTGCAGTATTGCAGCACTGTCTCCATTGCACATTTCCGGTCTGCATCCCAGCGCATTCTGGCAGACCCTGTGATTTCATTTTCCGTTGGCCACCAGCCCTGCCAGAGGTACACCTCGTGGTGATTGTCTACCAAGAATAAAGCTGCATAACAAAGATAGAGAAAATGTTCATATACCCTCGTGTACTGCAGATTTCTTGAAACAGAAACAACAAAATGATTCCCCAAAATAATGGCCTTATTGGTCAGCGAGATATTGAGTTACTCTATGCAAACAAAAGGTATACGTTCAAGCCCTGTGCCTTTTTTGAATTGTCCGGGAGCTTGGGGTGTCTTTCGGTCCCTGTTGCTTTCACCAGGGCAATGCCTTACCAAACATAGTTACCTTGCCATTTAATCAGCAACCCTTTCTCCTTCAGCAATATTCAAGTTCTGTACTACCAAGTGACAAGTCCATGCACTACTATGGTGTATTTTTCAATAAATATTTTAGGTAGGACTGACCTTCCCAAGAGTGGGGAGGGGGTTGGTGGACGGACTGGGGGCCCTGGTCAGGATCAAAGAGGTTTTGGGGGGCCTGAAGGTCATGCAGTCGGGTAAAGCCCCGGGGCCGGACGAGTATCCGGTGGAGTTTTACAAAAAATTTGCCGGGATAGTGGGGCCGGTGCTGGTCAGGGTCTTTAACGAAGCAAGAGACAGAGGGAGTTTACCCCCGACGATGTCGCAGGCCACCATCTCGCTCATTCTGAAACGGGATAAGGACCCAGAGGCCTGTGGGTCATACAGGCCGATCTCCTTGATCAACGTAGACGCCAAGTTACTGGCCAAGATTTTGGCAACCAGAATTGAGGACTGTGTACCGGATGTAATTGTGGAGGACCAAACCGGGTTTGTAAAGGGAGGCAGCTGGTGGCCAACATAAGAAGGCTGCTCAACGTGGTTTTGATGCCCCTGGAGAGTAGGGAGGTAGAGATAGTGGTAGCCATGGATGCTGAAAATGCTTTTGACCGGGTCAAGTGGGATTATCTGTGGGAGGTACTAGGACGGTTCCGGTTCGGGGCGGGGTTCATCGACTGGGTTAGGCTATTGTATCAGGCCCCGGAGGCGAGTGTAAGGACGAACAGGACTGTGGTGATATGCATCACTGTAAATACGCAAGGGGTTCATGTAAGTACACGTAGACTAGATAGACACTAGAGGGAGCACCAGAGACATCACACACAGACATTCAACCAATAGGTCAGTAAGATAGGACACGACCAATGGGCATTCACGATACACACAGAGGTGACACTACCACAGGGGGCATTACACCAACCCATATATAAAGGACACATGATCTCCCTCTTTCCAGTGGAGACTCAGTGAGTACAGACACAGGGTTGATTGAACATCACACCCACCACGTGGATTGTAGCAGACTAGTTCGTCAGGCTGAGTAGATATAGAAGGATTAACAGTAGAGTCGAATCTAAGTAGGAGAATTGTTATTAGTTCAATAAACGTGTTGAAGCTTTCTCCACATCTGAACCTTCTTTTGTCAGAGTGCACATCAAGGAAGCATAACAAGACAAGGACGACATCGGACTACTTTAGACTGCACCGTGGGACAAGACAGGCTGCCCTCTCTCCTCACTGCTGTTTGCGCTGGCCATAGAGCCGCTGGCAATTGCACGGAGAGCTTCCAGGGGCTGGAATGGGCTGGTCCGGTGGGGAGTGGAACATAGAGTCTCGTTATAAGCGGATGATCTGCTGTTATATGTATCGGACCCAATGGTGGAGATGGACGGTATAATTGCAACCCTGAGGGAATTTGGCCGGTTCTCCGGATACAAACTGAACATGGCTAAGAGCGAGTTGTTTGTAATTCAGGCGAGGGGGCAGGAGAGTAGGCTGAAGGGGTTGGCGTTCAGGCTAGTGGGGGAGAGTTTTCGATATTTGGGGATTCAGGTGGCACGGGACTGGGGCAAGTTGCATAAGCTCAACCTGTCCCGACTGGTAGAATGAGTGAGGGAGGAGGTCTGGAGGTGGGATGCGCTCCCGCTGTCATTGGCGGGGAGGGTGCAGACTGTTAAGATAACGATTCTCCCGCGGTTCTTGTTTGTTTTTCAGTGTCTCCCCATATTTATCCCGCGGCCCTTCTTTAAGAGGCTGAATAAAATTATTCTGGGATTTGTATGGGCAGGGAGGTCCCCGCGGGTGAAGAGGGTGATGCTTGAAAGGAGCAGAAGAGAAGGGGGGCTAGCGTTGCCGAACTTCAGCAACTATTACTGGGTGGCCAACATAGCGATGATAAGGAAATGGATGGTGGGTGCGGGGTCGGTTTGGGAGCGGATGGAGGCTGCTTTGTGCAGGGGCACTAGCTTAGCAGACCTGGTCACGGCACCTCTGCCGCTTCCGCCGGAACGGTACTCCACCAGCCCGATAGTGGTGGCGGCTCTTCGGATCTGGGGCCAGTGGAGGAGCCATGTAGGGGAGGTAAGAGCATCGGTGTGGACCCCAATCTGTGGCAACCACCGATTTGCCCTGGGGAACATGGACGAGGGGTATCGACTGTGGAGGAGGGCGGGGATTGTGAGGATGGGGGATCTGTTCCTGGAAGGGAGCTTTCCGAGCATGAGGGCGTTGGAGGAGAAGTTTGGGCTGGCGAGAGGGAACAACTTTAGATACTTGCAGGTGAGGGATTTTGTACGCAGACTGGTGCCCTCTTTCCCACGTCTCCTGCCGAAGGGGAGGCAGGACAGGGTAGTTTCTCGGGGAGAGGTGGGAGCGGATAGAGTTTCAGACATCTACAAGGAACTAATGAGAGCTGAGGATACACGGACTGAGGACCTGAGGCTTAAGTGGGAGGAGGAGCTCGGGGGGGGGGGGGGGGGAGCTGGAAGATGGTATTTGGGCAGAAGCCCTGAGCAGAGTAAACACGACCCAACATGCGCCAGGCTCAGCCTGATCCAGTTTAAGGTTGTGCACCGGGCCCACATGATGGTGGCCCGGATGAGAAGATTCTTCGGGCTGGGGGACAAGTGTGCTAGATACACTGGAGGGCCGGCTAATCACGTACACATGTTCTGGTTGTGTCCTAAACTCAGGGGGTATTGGCAGGGATTCGCAGATGTCATGTCCCAGGTATTGAAAACTGGGGTGGTAATGAGCCCGGAGATGGCAATCTTTGGGGTTTCGGAGGACCTGGGAGTCCAGGAAGAGAGAGAGGCCGACGTTCTGGCCTTTGCTTCCCTGGTAGCCCGGCGATGAATACTGTCAGCATGGAGGGACTCAAAAGCCCCCGAGGGCTGAGGTATGGCTATCGGACATGGCGAGCTTTCTTAGCCTAGATAAAGTCAAGTTCGCCTTGAGGGGTTCGCTATTAGTGTTCACCCGAAGGTGGCAGCCATTTACTGACTTCTTCGCAGAGGAGTAAGCGTCAGCGGGGGGGGGGGGGGGGGGGGGGGGGGGGGGCAAGGGTAGAGTAGGGTAGTGTAGGGGATATTGAGGCAGGTCCGTGAGTGAACAGAGCCGTGGTTTGCACTATGTTTAATTTGTAATTTGTGCCTTTACTTTTTTTTTGTACTGCAATGTCACTTTTTCTATGTGCTGAAAATACCTCAATAAAATTGTTAAAAAATAAATTCAAATCTTAGGTTTATTTCACTTAGAAAATTAAATCTCTTTTTTGGCCAAAGCCTTTCATCTTGCGCTCATCAGGGCAAACACAAAAATGCCAAATTTCAAACGATAAACTTTTACAACAAGGTGACTGTGGAATTTGTGACTTGAAAAAAAAAAAATTGTTACTGGAAATAATCTCAAAACATGGTGAAAGCTGGACAAAAGTTTGACTTCATCTTAAGGTAATCATTTTTGTGCGTATTTCAACTAGTTACTGAAAATTGTTTCGAGATCACTTTTACAACTTTTGTCAAACTAAAAGGATCACAAAATTGAGGAGTCACACTGAATAGTAACTATAGTTTCAACTGTAAATTTAAATGGTTTCCGTAGGAAATTAAGATACATCTTTACTGCTGAGAACCTTTTGTACTATATACTTTTGATAATACTGGAATAATTCAGACAATAGTAACAGCTGTTCAGTTACGATATATTCTGAAATATTTGAATAGCGATTAAATCAAACACGTAACACTAAGGACAGAATTTTGCAGTCCCTGTGGGTGGGCTGGCAAGTGGCCTGAGGGGTGGTGATGGGTGTGGTGGTGGTGATAAACATACTGTGCCTTTCCCATCATTTACCTGGCCACCTCTGACCTGGCAGCAATAGAATGGACAGCCGACGAGATCTTAATATGGCCACTTCCTGCTAGGCAGAAAATTTTCAGCCCCGGCTTCAGGCATAGGCTGCATCCTTCACAAGCTTTCTTTTCTGATTGGAGGACTACCCCACAACCTGCACACCAACAACACCCCCTCCCCCCAACCGGGGACACCCTCTCCACCAGCTCCTGGTCCTACCGCTCTTGGCCCCAATCCCACACCCACTCCACCCCAGGGCCTCTATTCCTGGTGCTGGCAAGTGGCCCCAAATGATCTATTATCCAGCTCCTAGCTCTTCTTCGCTGGGACTAGATGCAGTCCCAGCAGTAGCCACCACTCCTACTGGCGCTACTAGGTCCAGGGAGCATCCAGTCATTCTAATTCTCCGGCAGCTCTCGGAGGCATGATTTCCTTCCAAGATAGCGATTCCTCCGAGCGCTAAACAGCTGTGGGGTCACCCACTGGAGCAGGATAGGTTTCACGGTAACTTTTTCAGCAGAGCCAACCCCACCATCCTCGAAACCCTGCCCAATAAATGAGGACATTCTTATACTGAGTTTAAGGCAAGGGCTGGTCTTCACACACCCAGCCGGAGCACCTATATTTGTTGAGGTCTTCAATCGATAACCCAATTGAAATATGGGTCTTTGCACAAATTTGTTCTGGGAAATTTGCAAGCTGTGAAAAGCCTATATGTCAGCAGCTCATAGCCCCACTAACCTTTTAACATAAAAGCAGCTTCCCAAAGAGATTAAATATCATCAGTTACAAACATTCAAAATAACAGCTCTTAATAGTATCAGCTTTTACATATTATCACGTTAAGGAATGAGAAAGGGTTATTTTGACACGTACTGCCATCTCTGTTAGATTGAATCCCATATTCTGTGCACAAATGTAGTCATTCTAAAAACAATCTAAAAACCAACCGTGGCATCAAGGAGCCCTAGCTAAACTGGAGTCAATGGGAATCGCAGAAAAACTCTCCACTGGTTGGAGTCACACATGGCACAAAGGAAGATGGTTTGTAGTGGCTGGAGGTTAATCATCTGTGCCGGAACATCGCTGCAGGAGTTCCTCAGGGTGTCCCAGGCCCAACCATCTTCAGCTGCTTCATCAATGACATGTTTGCTGATGATTGCACAATGTTCAGCACCATTTGCGACTCCTCAGATATATGAGCAGTGGGTGTCCATATGCAGAAAGACCTGAACAATATCCAGTTTTGAGCTGATAAGTGGGTAAGTAACATTCGTGCCACACAAGTCAGGCAATGACTAGCTCTATGAGCGAATCTAACCATCAACCCATGAGATTCAATGACATTACCATCGCTGAATCCCCCACTATCAACATCCTGGGGGCTACCATTGACCAGAAACTGAATTGGAATAACCATATAAATACTGTGGCTAGGAGAGGCTGAGAATTCTATAGAGTAACACATCACTCGACTCCCCAAACCCTGTCCACCATAGACAAGGCACAAGCCAGGGGTGTTATGGAATACTCTCCACTTTCCTTGACGAGTGGAGCTCCAACGATACTCGGCATGATGAACACCATCCAGGACAAAGCAGCCTGCCCAATTGGCACCCCATTACCAGCGTAAACTTTCACTCATTCCGATGCACAGTGGCAACAGTGTGCACCATCTACAAAATGCATTGCAGCAACTCATCGAGACTCCTTCAACATCAACCAAACCCTGTCATCTAGAAACCAAGTTCCTCTTCAAGCCACACACCACCCTGACATGGAAATATATCACTGTTCCTTCACTGTCTCTAGGTTAAAAAGTTGGAACTACCTTTCTAACAGCACTGTGAGTGAACCTACACCACATGGGCATTTAGTAGTTCAGGAAAGCAGCAGACCACCAATTCCTCAAGGACAATTAGGGATTGACAATAAATGCTGGACTAACCAGTGATACCTTATCGCACGAATGAATTAAACAAAAAATAAATAAAATATCTATCCCACATCTTAAGCTTGCTGAGCTTCACATACCTTTCTCTACCCTCCAAACCTCTGCAATGGAGGAATCAGCATAATCATCTCTGCCTATAGATTAGGTGGATAGCTAGCGCCCCATATCCAGTCAGTTAGTTGTCCTTTTTGAAAGAGTTAATCAATCCCTTGTTCACTTCTTCCATTGTGATCTTAGGCTAGGATAATCTCCTCCCAAGTACAAGAAATAAAACTAACCTGGTTGCTGGGCTGCATATAGATCTTCTTGCAAAAATGGCATTGAGTTGACCATGGTAGGATCTCTGGCAGGATATAGATACTCAGCGGCAATGAACTCTCCAGATGAACTACTGAGGATAAAGAGCCGAGGAGTGAAGTTGAATTTTCCAGGATCTGTGAATATATTGTGTGTTTAGTTTTCAATCATAAGAGGAAAGGAGTAGAAGTTCCTAACATTTCAACAGGACATGGAGATTATAAACGGAAGTGTAATGCAAACAAGGGCACATTTTAACAAAGTAAATATCATCTGTATAAGTATTTTATCACGCCTCTCCAAAACATGTCTCTAGGCATTTCTTACGCAATAAAAGATTTGAAGGACACATCAAGAATTGAGATGAACGGATAGTTTGGGCAATATTCATCATTGAAGTTACACCCTGCGAATTCTTAAAACGTCTATCACAATCATGAAACAGTACATCTCACACATCTCACTCAAAGCATGACATTTCCAACTCCATCAATATTGTGTTGAGAGTGCTATCCGAGGGCCCGGATTCGATTCCAGATTTGGATCAATGTCTGCGTGGAGTTTGCGTGCCCTCGCCGTGTCTGCGTGGGTTTCCATGCGCGCTCTGGTTTCCGCCCACAGTTCAACGATGTGCCGGTTAGGTGGATTGGCCGTGAACAATGCGCGGGGTTACGGGGACAGGGCGGGGGAGTGGGTCTAGATAGACCTGTCCTTTGGAGGGGTGGTGCAGACTCGATGGACCGAATGGCCTCCTTCCGCACTGTGGGGATTCTATGGATTCTATGTCCTAAAGTCATGGATGGGGCTTGAATCCATAGCCTTTTGACAATATCTCCTTCTGTAGATGGTGTCAGGTTAACTCTGATGGTGTTCCTGTGAGGAGCACTGGGAATGTTCTACCACATTAAAGGTGCTACACAAATGCAAGATATTGTTGATTGAGAATGATACCAACTGATCCAGGTTGAAATAGATTACAGTGACACTTCTGTTTTCAAGACTCGGACTGTTCACATATTAAATAGATATTACTATGTTATGTAGGCAACCTTTAAAACATTGAACAAATGCTTACCAGTTCATGTTACAGATGAGGACAAGAATAGAATCATGGGCGAGGATGTTATGTTACAAGGCTTTAGTACATAAACTCACTTAGTACCTTTGCTCACCACCAACTACATCTTACAGTTTGTTCCCATCCAATGCAAAGTTTTATATGGGGACTGGAAGGAATCTCTCTGGCACAAGCAGATGGAGATAGTTCTTCTCCTCTCTGAATCATAAAGTAGAGGCAATAATAGATCATAGCATTTACAGTGCAGGAGACCATTTAGCCGGCCCATCCTGCCCTTGGAAAGAGCACCCTACTTAAGCCCACATCGCCACCCTACCCCATAACCCAGTAACACCACCTAACAGTTTTTGGACTCTAAGGGCAATTTAGCATGACCAATCCACCTAACCTGCACATCTTTAGACTGTGGGAGGAAACTGGAGCACCCAGAGGAAACCCACGCAGACAGGGGGAAGAAAGTGCAAACTCCACACAGTCACCCGAGGTCAGAGTTGAACCCGGGGCCCTGCAGTCGAGGCTTCAGTGATACCCACTGTGCCACCCCTTATAAGATAGACTTTTTCACCTCACAATCTTGTCATTATTTACCTGTAGAAATATTTCATAACTGTCAGAGAACACTGGTTACCTTGCAACATGCAGTCGTAGGCCTTTCGGTCTCTTCTTCCTAATGCTTCAAAGAAAGCCACCATTTCAGCCCCCTCATCACATTCATGTACAGTCACATTGATGCTACTGTGAAGTCCTGCTTCCAGTGGACGCCTGCAAAACATGGTTAAGGAATTCTATAATCTGTTGCAGTTACAAACACATTGATTAAAGTTCAGTTTCAGTCCAATCTAGCATTTGGTTTGTGAGCTTTAACTAAAATATATTTTAGAGTGGAGCATGTCAATATCCAGTTTACTTTATTTTATAATGAAGAAAAAGAAAAGCCTCTCATTAATATAGCATTTCGTACAGCCATTTAAGCTTCTTTTATTTTAAAAAAAGTGTTGCCACTAACGTCAACAAGGCAACCAATTTGTGCACATCTAGATTACACAGCAATCTGATGGATGATCAATATCCTGTTTTAACATTTGAATTCGGAGCAGGGGTACGGCATTCGGCCCCTTGAGCCTGCTTTTCCATTTGTTAAGATCACGGCTAATCCAACTGTGCCCTCTACTTTCCTGTTTACTCCCTAAACCCAACTCACCAAGGATCCTTACCGTAACACCTTCCAAACCATCTAGGAGGGCAAGGGGAGCAGATACATGGGAACACCACCATCAGAAAGTTCTCCTCCAAGCCACTCACCATCCTGGCTTGGAAATGCATCACCATTTCTGGGTCAAAATCCTAAACTCCCTCCACAGACCACATGGGCTGCAGTGGTTCAAGAAGGCCGTTTACCACCACTTCCTCAAAGGCAATTAGGAATGGGCAATAAATGCTGGCCGAGCCAGCGATGTCCATATCTCCTGAATGAATAAAAACCCTTCGACTCCCTGGTCAGTCAAGGATTTATCCAATTTAGCTTTAAAAATAATCAATGACCTGCCTCTACTGATCTCTGGGTAAGATTATTTTACAGACTAACAGCTCACCGAGAGAAAAACAGTTAATCTCATCATAGTCTTAAAATGGAAGACCCCTTATTTTAAGTGTGTCTCCTAGTTCTAAGCTCTCCCGTAAAGAGAGAGCAACCACCCTGTCAATAAAATCCACCCCATCAATAAAATCAACTCTCATTCTTCTAAATGCCAACAGATACAGGCCCAACCTGTAAAACTTTTCTTCATACAATAAAACTCAGCCCAGGCATCAGTCAAGTGAACCTTCTCATTGCTCAAATTCCAATGATATCCTTTATTAAATAAGGAGACCAAACTGTACACTGTATTCCAGATGTGGTCTCACCAATGCCCTGGTCAACTGTACCAAAACTGAATGACTTTTATATTCCATTCTCCTTACAGAAACAATAACATTCCATTTGTTTTAGTAATATTTGCTGAAGAATAAATATCATGCGGAAACAGGGATGAACTCTGTTCCTCTTTTTCCAAATAGCCTAATGGGATATTTTTATAGGCAGATGGGGGGGGGGCCTTGATTTAATGTCTCATCCAAAAGGCAGCACCTCTGATAGTGTAGCTTTACCGGAGTACTGCACTGAAGTCATGAGGGCTTTCTTCATTTGAAAAATGTAGTATTTTTACAAAGAAACTTGAGAAATAAGTACTATTTTATGCCATAACTTTCTTTTTTTTTTTTTTTAAATTTTTTTATTGGAATTTTTTGCAGAAAATATAACAAAAAGTATAGCAAAAAGCAGTAATATGCAACTAACAGCCCCATAACACCCACAATTCCCCCCATACCGTAACATCACATGTATCACATTCCCCCACCCCCCCCCCCAAACAAGAGAACTTAACCATAAATTAAAATTAGATAAATCAAATTTAAATAAAATAAGCTAACATAATCAACGCCCCCCCCCCCCCCCCCACCCCCCCACCCACCCACCCACCCCCCCCCCCCCCCCCCGGGTTGCTGCTGCTACTGTCCCAGTACCCTATCGTTGAGCCAGAAAGTCGAGGAAAGGTTGCCACCATTTAAAGAACCCTTGCACCGATCCTCTCAGGGCGAATTTAACCTTCTCAAGCTTAATAAAGCCCGCCATGTCATTGATCCAGGTCTCCACGCTTGGGGGCCTCGCGTCCTTCCACTGTAGCAAAATCCTTCGCCGGGCTACTAGGGACGCAAAGGCCAGCACACCGGCCTCTTTCGCCTCCTGCACTCCCGGCTCTACCCCAACCCCAAAGATCGCGAGTCCCCATCCTGGCTTGACCCTGGATCCCACCACCCTTGACACCGTCCTCGCCACCCCCTTCCAGAACTCCTCCAATGCCGGGCATGCCCAGAACATATGGGCATGGTTCGCTGGACTCCCCGAGCACCTGGCACACCTATCTTCACCCCCAAAGAACCTATTCATCCTCGTCCCAGTCATGTGGGCCCTATGCAGCACCTTGAATTGGATGAGGCTAAGCCGCGCACACGAGGAGGAAGAATTTACCCTCTCCAGGGCATCAGCCCATGTACCGTCTTCGATCTGTTCCCCCAGTTCCCCCTCCCACTTCGTTTTCAGCTCCTCTACTGACGCCTCTTCCTTCTCCTGCATAAGCTTGTAGATATCGGATATCTTCCCCTCCCCGACCCAGACCCCCGAGAGCACCCTGTCACTCACCCCCTTCGCGGGGAGCGCAGGGAATCCCTCCACCTGCCGTCTAGCAAATGCCTTTACCTGCAGATATCTAAACATGTTTCCCGGCGGGAGCCCAAATTTCTCTTCCAACTCCCCCAGGCTCGCAAACCTTCCGTCGATAAACAGGTCCTTCAGCTGTCTAATGCCCGCTCTATACCATCCCCGAAATCCCCCATCCATGTTCCCCGGGACGAACCTATGGTTCCCCCTTAACGGAGCCTCCATCGAGCCCCCCACTTCTCCCCTATGTCGCCTCCACTGCCCCCAAATCTTGAGGGTAGCCGCCACCACCGGACTCGTGGTATACCTCGTGGGAGGGAGCGGCCACGGCGCCGTTACCAGGGCCCCCAGGCTTGTATCCCCACAGGACGCTCTCTCCATCCGTTTCCATGCTGCCCCCTCCCCCTCCATCACCCACTTACGCACCATCGACACGTTGGCCGCCCAGTAATACCCCGAGAGGTTGGGCAACGCCAGCCCCCCCCCATCCCTCTGCCATAACTTTCTTAATTGAAATTTTTTTTCGAGTGGCCAATTATTTTTCTCCAATTAAGGGGCAATTTAGCGTGGCCAATCCACCTAGCCTGCACATCTTTGGATTGTGAGGGTGAAACCCACGCAGACACGGGAGAATGTGCCAAATCCACACGGACAGTGACCCAGAGCTGGGATGGAACCTGGGTCCTCAGCGCCGTAGACAGCAGTGCTAACCACTGCAACACCATGCCACCCATATCTTTATTAATTTAACTAAGACAGAAAAAAAGAGCTATTTGCCCGTAACTTCTGCTGAGTGGCAATCTCCAGCAGATTTCCATTCTCACCGGATTTACCAACGCTGGGATTCCTGAGCCCCAGTCTTGCCCAACTTTCCTCGCTCAGGTTGGGTGGGACAGGAGCAGTGAAGCACGCCCATGGCAGGATCGTCATCGAGAACTGGGATGCAGAAATGAAAGTCACTCCCCATTGTTATGGCTGTAAAGCAGAGGTTTCACTGCTGCCTAACAGTGCCGAGGACCCAGGTTCGATCCCGGCCCCAGGTCACTGACCGTGTAGAGTTTGCACATTCTCCCCGGGTCTCATCCCTAAAACCCAAAGATGTGCAGGGTAAATGGATTGGCCAAGCTAAATTGTCCCTTAATTAGGATGGACTGGTCTGAAGTAGTAACATTTTGTCCACTGGGGGTGTCGAGTTGGGTCGGGTATGGTGTCGGTGTGGTGGGTCTTCTGGAGGGGGGGGGGGGGGGGGGGGGGGTCCTGTTTGTGCGGGGTGTCCCGTTCGAGGCTAGTCTGGGTATTTAATCAGTTACTATGGAGTTAGATTTTTTTTTCCCTTCTCAAGGTAAAATTGGCTGAACCATCCGAAGTTAGGGATTTAAATCAATACGGTTGGATGATTCCCAGCCCAGTGCAATTGTCCAGAGGAAGTTAGCACTTCTGGGCAATTGTTGGGTAAACCCTTACATGGGAACTTCCTGGAGGAATTCCCAGCACATCGTAGGGATACCCCATAAATACAACGCTGGGGAACCTATGAGGTTCTATAACCATAGAGGCTATCGGTCATTATAGATAATTATATACTACTGACTTTAAAAAAAAAGCCCATCCTAAAATCTTCAAACAAGAGAGCTGAATATCAGTCTGGTCAGGCCAAAGAACATTAAGCTGAGAATAGGTTCGAACACAATGTGCATATAGAAATATGAATATAATGTTAATATAACAGCTCATCAGCTTTCTAATTACATCAGCCACACATGGACAGCAAACCTTGGCACTGATATCGCCAAACAGCTTTTATAATGTCCAATGGAGTTCTCAGCATGTGTCCTTAGGATAATCAACAATACGTAGCATCAAGCAGAAACTGAAATGGACCAGCCAAATTTACACCATGGCTATAACAGCAGAGGGTCAGAGGCGGAGTACTCTGCAATGAATGGTTCACAAACTGACCATCAAACCCTCTCCACGCCCCTCTAAGACAGTGCAGTTAGTCTGAGAAGAGTCCCAGCACTGGCCTGAATATACACCTCCTCCACGTCTGCACACTATTGCTGCAATTTGTCTAAACTACAGGTTGCATTGCATCAACTCATCAAGGCTACTTCAACAGCAGCTTCCTCTCCCGAGAGGGACAAGAGCAGCAACTGTGGAATATCACCTCCTTCTAGTCACACACCATCATGACTTTGATATATATCAGCCTTTCCTTCCTTGCTGCCGGGTCAACATTCTGGAATTCCCCATCTAACAATATGTGGAAGCACTATCACATGGCCTGCAGCCCTTCACAACCTACACGATCAGATGAGAATGAGTAATAGAAAATCACCCGTATACTTAGAAGAGATTATCAAGAGGTTTTCTTTCAAAGGGAAAACTCTCTTTATTAACTGTTAAAATATTCCTTTCCACCAAAGACTAAAGTTCCACATGGGATAATTTGTTAAAATGTTTTGTTACAGGAATACAGGCTTATGGCAATCATTGGTCTGCCCAAGTCGGTATCACTTACAGTTCCTTGATTTTATTTGCTTCAGTCTTTCCTACAACCTTCGTATGTGGCTGTGCTTTGCAACCATGCCACAGATAGATGACCGCCTTGTTTACATTCAGCAGGATCATGGAGGTTCTGGATCTTAGGCTACTGCAATGACAAGCGACTTCAAGCAGATTTCCTTCCATAGGAAGCTCTCCTCGCACACAGTACAACCGCCAGTCACCTACAGAGGGCAGTATCAGAAAGTGGATCAGAATCAATACTCTTCGTTTCACACAAGCTGAAAAGCAAAAATATTTTCAGTGCACATGGTGTCTTTCAACAGAAAACCAGATGTCTCTTTACCATGCTCCAGTTTATGCAGATTCCCACAGGATAGGAGAAAAGGCCACATTATTCTCAAAATACCTTCTTTAGGGTTATGTGATAAAGGAGGTTGTGTTTCTGTTTGGAAAATGTAGCTTTAAAATTTCTACTTAAATTTTTTGTTTTGTACAAGATTGCAGTTTATTTTGAGATGATTAGATTTGCATTAAAGGGCGGCATGGTGGCACAGTGGTTAGCACTGCTGCCTCACAGCGCCAGGGACCAGAGTTTGATTCCGACCTCAAGCAATTGTCTGTGTGGAGTTTGCACTTTCTACCAGCGTCTGCGTGTGTTGCGTCTGCGTGTGTTTCCTCCGGGTGCTCCGGTTTCCTCCCACAATCCAAAGATGTGCAGGTTAGGTGGATTGGATACGCTAAATTGCCCCGAGGTGGGGTCACAAGGATAGGGAGGGGGATTGAGCCTGGGTTGGGGTGCTGTTTCAGAGGATCGGTGTAGACTTGATGGGCCGATACTACGAAAACATTTGCGAAAATATGAGATTTGAATATTGAAAGTCAGGCTTCTGCAACTACACAACTTACATAAATCAAAAAAAAATCAAGAACTGAAAACAATACGCGTTTTTCCTCATTTAGACCTTACTTCTTTTCCAGTTTGCAATATCATACAATATTAACAGCACATTTGAAAGTGGTCTTTCAAACCCATGGGGCGGAATTTTCAATAAAAAAGTCAGGCACTGGAGGAAAACCGACTGTGTTTTTCTCCACAAACACCACCAAGTTTTCCGACCGGATCTTCTGGCACACTTGTGGAAAAAAAAATCAGGTGCCATTGTTTGCACCATCACTCTGGCAGGGCCGAGCCCGATAGGGCCAGCAAGCTCAGTTCCACCATCTTTAAAGGGCGCCTGATCTGGGAGGGAAAAAAAAATAACCTCCCTCCACGGCCATGGAGGACATCATCCCCACAAACTTCAGGGCAACTCCCCTAACAAGGAGGTATCACAGGCACTTTTCCCCCTATTCCACCCCCCACACGTTCGTTGGCACACACCCTTCTTTCCGCCTACCACACACACAAGGGGAAGTCCCCCTCTCTCAATGGAGGAGGGTTACCCCTTGGCAATGTCCCCCAGAATGCCTACATCAGTGCCCCAGCATTTGGCAATGCCTAGTCTTGGACCTCAACCCCCAAACACCTCCGCACCCCCGGCGTGGTCATCACAATTAGTTTACGTTTTCCCAAAACCAGTAAATGATTTGTGCTGGTGTGATGTCACTCCGCCGGGGGAGTGGGACATTACATGGGGCCGGACGTCACAGTGTAAAGCCTTTTAATTATATTTAAATGAATGTAAGCTCATGGAAATCAGGTTCAAGCTCTTTTTGAGTGTGAACTTGATCATATCACTGGTGGGGGTGGGGGTGGGGGGGGGGGGGGGGGGGGGGGGGGGGCAGGGAAGTTCTCAAATTGGAATCTCACCGGTGCAAATCTCGTTACGGCCCTCTCACTAGATTTAGAGGCCATAGCGGGAGTTGCGTCCATGGCTAACAGACCCGAAAATCACGGCCATTGTGCCTGTGCTCGTTCTCGCTCCCCTTGTCCTTCTCCAAAGCACTGCAACATTTCATGTCTTCAGGTGCTTATCCAATTCCCTTCTGAATACCATGAGTCTACCTCCACCACACTCTCAACTAATCCAGATTCTAACCACTCATTACCTAGGAGCTTTTTCCCATGCTGCTTTTGTTCTTTTTTGCCAATTACCGTAAATCAGTGAACTGTGGTTCTTAATTCTTCACCAATGGGGACAGTTTCTCTCTGTACTCTCTCTAGATCCCTCATCATCAGAACACCTCTCTCAATTCTCCTCTGAAACCTGTCTTCTGTGAGGAGAGCAACTTCAGCTTCTCCAATCTATCAACGCAACTGAGGTTTCTCATTACTGGGACCAGTCAGAAATCTTTTCTGCACTCTCTCAAAACCATCCTCCCTAATGCACGTGCTAGGATTGGACACAATACTCCAAATGAGGATGAAAGTGTGTTTCATATAGGTGCTAATTTCCTCGTTTTTTTTTTTTAAAACCTTTCCTGCAAACCAGGATCTAATGTGGCGTTTAAACCGCCTTCACAACCGTAAAAAATTGGTGCAGTTATTTCCGCCCCCCCCCTTCTCCGCAGGTCTCCTTTTTTATGCAACCCTTTTGAGTTGTACCCTTCATCGCAGCTCACCTTACGCTTCCATAACAATGGACCATTTCACACCTCCTTTGCATTAAATTTAATCGGCAAAGCCACCCACTCCACCAGTTTATGTTCCCGTGAAACTTCTTTACTATCCTCCTCACGGTTCATAAAGTTTCAGAGTTTTGTGCCATCTGTGAATTTTGAAACCGCTGCCTGTATATGTGAGTCTAAAAGGTCATGAATGTAGATCAAGAAATGCAGTGGTCCAAGTACCCACGCCAGGGAACCCCGCTGTACACTTTCCTCCAGTCTGTAAAACAACCATTCACCACTATTCTCTGTTTGCTATCACTCAGCCATATTTGCATCCATGCCAGAATAAAAACAAAATACTGTGGATGCTGGAAGCCTGAAATAAAAAAAACAAAGTGCTGCAAATACTCAGCATCTGTTGAAAGAGAGAGAGTTAACGTTTCTGGTTGGACATGGACGTGACTGTTCAGACACAGTAGCTAGCACCGTTTCTTCACAGCACCAGGGTTCCAGGTTCAATTCCCGGTTTGGGTCACTGTCTGCGCGGGTTTCCTCTGGGTGCTCTGGTTTCCTCCCACAAGTCCCCAAAGACGTGCTTGTTAGGTGAATTGGACATTCTGAATTTTCCCTTAGTGCACCCGAACAGGCGGCGGAGTGTGGCGACTAGGGGATTTTCACGGTAACTTCATTGGGGTCTTAATGTAAGCTTACTTGTGACAATAAAGATTATTATCCCACTTGAAACGTTAACACTCGTCTCTCTCGAAAAGATGCTGTCCAACCCGGTGAGTATTTGCAGCACCGTCTATTTTTTATTCTGCACCCATGCCGCCACTTTTCTGTTTATACCGTGGGTTTTGATTTTACTGGCAAGCATGTAATGCTTTTTGATCACCTTTTGGAAGCTTGTACATACACCACACTGTCCCCTTATCAGTCCTCTCTGTTACCTCATCAAATAACTCAAGCCGATTACTTAAACACAATCTGCCTTTAACAAACCTGTGCTGGCTTTCTTAATTAATCCACAAAGGCGCAAGTACCCGTGTCCCAGATTATTGTTTCTAAAAGCTTTCCCACTGTCGAGGTTAAGCTGAATGGCCTGCAGTTGCTGGGTTTATCCCTGCGTCCATCACTGAATATTCCTTCAGAAGTGAGTATGCTGGCAGAGGTTACAGTAAGCAGTAGATCAGTGAACTGCAGTGTATGCAGAGAATAACTTTTCCTTCATTCTGTCCATGTTCTAATCAGTGTTTAATACTTCCCCTTAATTAGCTGACGCTATCATTTTCTTGTGCAGTTTCTGCGAGGTTATTAAGTCAGATTGAAAGGCGAGAGCTTGAAATTCCCTTAAATCCTCTGGGCCACAAACTGCCTGTGACTGATCTAAACCTCTGTTAACGTTACTCCATAGCAACTGTAAGGAGGTAAGCAATCGTCGTCAGGAAATAATTTCCCTTCCCTTCCCTTTGTGGCCTCTCCTATAAGTCTCCCGAGAGCAGCACAGCTGACATCTGCAACCCAGCAACCTGAATAGCAAACGTCGATCCCCTGTGATAATGCTGGACTCGTGCAGTTCCAACTGGCAATCTCTACACCTGCAACGATGGAGGGCTGGAACTGACAGCCCTGTGAATCACACAAAGTATGTGATGCAGGGGGGTGGGGGGGGGGGGGGGGGGGGGGGGGGGGAGAGAGAAAAGAAGAAAAGAATGGGAAGGGAACTAGGGGACAATATATGCAAAATCAGTAAAGAATGAAAAAAGAAGCATGTTTTGAGGAGCAATGAGCAGCTTATAACCGACTGGCAGCCTAGACCACCACAGATTGGATCATGAATGAACTACACTGGAGTTTATTTACACCAAGTTGGGACGGTAGGTTTCCTTCATTAATTACCCAATTCATTCTCTCCGGTGGGAGAATTTACTGAATTCATAATCATAACCTTCCGTGCTGGGGCACGACCACTGATTGTCACTCTAGTGCCATGACTACATTAAAGCAAACAACAGGTAAACTATGTATAAACAGATCGTACACAAGCAAACATGCTTCAATATACACAGCACAATGAGAAAATTGCTTTAGATACTTGCATTTGAAAAATATGGAGAACACTGATGCCACGCAGATGGCGGGCCTGTGGTGCAGCAGTCCCAGGGGAATCAAAGTAAGTCTGTGCAGCATGCAAATTAATTTCTCCACCCATTAATTTTTACTGGCAGAGAACTATCTGATTGAATGTCAGGGTCCGATTGCAATGCACTGTTAGTTTTAGCCAGTCCTACGCTATCATGTAACAGCTAACAAGACACAAAACCACAAGGAGTTTTTACTTTGTGAGCTTTCTTCTTCCTCTTCCCTTTTACCAGCATGCACAATCATTCCTCCTTGAAACAGCTGCAGGAAACAGGGTGGCTCCTTCCCCTGCAACACTTGGACCTGGAATAATAAAAGGTTAATAAAATACAGTTAAGTATTTGAACTATTAAAAAAATGAATCCAGACCATTAATCCATAGAATCCTGACAGTGCAGAAGGAGGCCATTTGGCCCATCGATTCTGCACCGACCCTCTGAAAGAGCACCCAACCCAGGTGTATCCCCCTCTCTATCTCCGTAACCCCACTTAACTAGTACATCTTTGGACACTAAGGGGCAATTTAGCATGGCCAATCCACCTAACCTGCACATCTTTGGACTGTGGGAGGAAATCTGGGCACCCGGAGAAAACCCACGCAGACACTGAGAACGTGCAGACTCCGCACAGTTACCCAAGGCTGAAATCTAACCCGGGTCTCTGGCGCTGCGAGGCAGCATTGCTAACCACCATTAAACATGGTTCTTTCATAGTACAAGCAAAGGAGCAACAGATACAAATAACCTCTGGATTTCACTTCAGAGATCAGCATTCTAAAAAGGTTGTTCACCACCACGTAGGCACTTTTAACTGTGGATCGGGTGGGGGGGGGGGGCAACAGACTGAGAAAAGAACTGAAAAGCACAATAAAAACAGGAGGAATGGAAATTAAATAGGGCAAGGCAAAAACAAATCCGGATACAACCATGAAACAAACAGTGAAATAATGGTAAGTAATGAGAAAATAGGCACGATTTGACTGCCTCCTTGTGCCAGACTTGGTGTCGGGAAGAGGGCGTTGAAACTTGCATGATTTAACGGAGTCTCGCGGAAAGTCGTGGTCTGCATCACGCTCTCCCTGGGCGTAATCCAGATCGGCATATTTAAATGAACAATTATTTAAATAGGTGTTCGTGGGAATCGTCTGGCACCTGGAAGACCTCACCAGGGAGCTGTTTAGTACTGGTTTCCACAAACCTGGGCAAAGTCATAATGGCACATGAGGTTGCGTCCCAGGCCACTATAGACCCCCGGGTGGTTGAGACAGGGCAGGGTGGCACCCTGGCACTCTGTCATCCAGGCATTGCCAGCCTGGCAGTATCAATGCCTGGGTGGCACTGCTAGCTAGGCTGACAGGGAACTGGCAGGGCGCCCAGTTGGCACTGCCACTGATCAGACCCGGGTGAGGGGGTGTTCCTGGTAGTTGGGGGCAAGGATAAAAAATAGGGGCGGTCAGACAAAATGGCGCCTGATTTGCCATTAGGAAATGACTCTAAGTTCAGCCTCGGCAGAGAGAAACACCCCGAGGTCAAAACAAAAGGACAAAGTGCCGCTGAACAGTGGGGTGTTTCTTGGCGCTGCAGCTGCTGGGAAACACCCTGCTAAACCCGCCCAAAACCGGAGACAGATTTCTTGCGGTTAAATCGGGCCCTTTATTTCTGCCTGGCATCTCCAGTTCTTGAAAATCTCATTCCTAATGATACTAAGCCTGGAATCTATCCCATTCTCAGAGAATCCAGCAATATCTGCATTAGTGTTGCTTGCTGAATGTAGATGTGATTCAAAAATTAAAGACCCCCCTCCCCCCAACTAGTCAGCCTATGGAATTTATTAAAAGTCCGAAGTTTCAGTGGTCAAACCTCTATCCAATATTAATTTAAAACAAATTGTGAGATGTTAAAATTTGCTCTGCAGATAACTCTATTAAGTGATACGAATTATACCTGCTGAAATGCAATTGGAGTTACCTAGGAAATGACCCCCCCCCCAACACAATTCATTACAGTGCTCTGTTTTAGCTTGAATTTGTCATTATCTAACTAACAGCTTACCTCGGTCATTTTGATTTCTGAAGTTGCTACCTGGAAGAGTGATGAAAAGTAACGTGCTCCGTTTTTTTTTTTAAAAGCACAAATTATTATGACAAAACAATTACCTGTTATTCTGTCACTGGAAATAGAATCCATTTTTAATGTATTTCATGAATAAATCACAACTGTGCATTTGTGCCGTGCCAGGAATCACCATGACATGGATTGGTAGGAAAGACTCACCTGTGCTCCGCGCTCCTCGTCTAATTCTACAGTCATAAGAGCTGAAGTTCCTTTCTCGCTCACAGTTGAGTGACGGCCTTGCCAGAAGTAGTACACACATCTCTCCTTCCCGACAGCAGTGTTTCGAACAAGCTCAGACTTCTGCCTTTTGCCAACTGAAGAAACCAAATAAAGAATACATAAAGAAACCAAAAATAGATTTACACGTCAACAGAATCAATGGATGGATGTCCCCATGGATGACAGAATCTCCAAAATCCACCTGTATGGAGGATATTTTCTCTTTGAATATTCTCCCAAATGCCGTGCCCGCTGCTGATCCATCACGCTGTATAGTGCCGAGATTATTTTGTATATAACGGGGTCTTTGGTAGCAGTGCAGAAGTGATGATAACTCATTGGCAGCCTGTTTCACACCTGCTTGGTTTTCTTTCCTATTAACTTGGCTGCCAATCTGTATCCAGTGTTACAGAAATGCCAATCGCTAACTGCATCCCACTACCTTGGTACAGGTCATGAGATTTCTAACATACACAGATTTTCAGAATCCTAGGGCTGTGTTTCACGTCCCCCACTGAGCATGCTTTCGCCGTGGAGGCACCCCAAACCCTGCCTGCCCAAGACTTCGGACGTGCCTGTTTCTGGGGATCCACGGGCCTCCTCCTTCTTACTCATTGCAGGGTCCACTAATCGTCCTTGGCACTGCCATTACTGATGGAGCTGGTGGCCAACTGGACCTCCCCCTCAGAGGTCTATTCACCCTGGCCGGTGGCCACTGCACTTTATGGCTGCAGGGGTGGGCCAGTGTGGGGTAGGTCTACTCCACGCCAACTTTAGGGTGTGTGCGAGCCATCTAACCCCCCCCCCCCCCCCCCACCCCTCGTAATATTCCACCCCCAGTCTTGTTCCCTTAGAACAGTGACTGCAAAGACCTTGCATTTTCATCACTACAAAACCAAATACTGCAGATGTTGGAAATCTTAAATAGGAACTGAAAATATTAGAAACACTCAGCATCTGTGGAGAGAGAAACAGAGTTAACATTTCAGGTCGGTGGCCCTTCATCGGAACTCATCTTGCATTAGTCCTGAGCTAATGGAATTTCAGAAGGGTTGTCGACTACATCAAGGAATTCACTGAAGTGGTTATGTTTGGGATAAAATGTTATTCATTCATTCCTTCTTATTTCGTCTGTACCCAAAATCCCTGAACTGACTCAGCACAAATAATACCTGGCCTGATTTTCATTCATTGTTGGTCACTAGGTAAAGGGGCAGTCGAAATTAAGCCAGTCAGTTACCAATCCGATCCTGCTCCCTCCCTGCCAAAACTGATCTTCGTTGCACTGCGGAGCAGATGGGAGGGAAGGTGCTGTTCACTGGCCAGGTCACGGAGATGGCTGGGGTCAGCGGGAATTTTCTATTTATGCAAGTGACGGCCAGCCGTTAACATCAGCCAGGAGGCATACTGGAAAAGACTGGTCCAGTATCTTACCAAGTCAAAGTCCAACTGTGGAAAACACCTGGACCACCAGAGAGGTAGGGAACCCACTCTTGTGGACATAATTTCAGCAGAGACGACATCTTTGACAACCTTTGACATTGTGACTACCTCCGGCAAGGGGACCCGGCCTATGGGGTACTTGAAAGTAATTCCCCCCCGGAAGATGAAGATTCAGGTGCCTGTGGTGAGTGGGTGAATAACCGCCCAGCTGGGGTTTGTTAGCAGGACCTTTAAATGGAGCTCCCAGATCCTGACTGGCAGTTCCTGATAGTCCTGGACTGGGACAAATTGTTTTGTATGTTGTCGAGGTGGCTTTAAACCAATTTGGCCTTTCAGTCCACGCTTCCTGGCATTATTACACTTATCAAGTACGTTAATTTTAAACAATCAGCACTTACCTGTAGTGCTCACCAGGTACTTTGATTTCACCACATAAGTATCACCTTCATGAAACTGCCCAATGCTCTGCTTGGGTAATCTACTGTAGTCAAACTCAAGTATGTGCCACACATCAACTGAGAGGCTAGTGATCTCAAACTGCCTTCCATCTTCTCCCTCAACCATTCCATAGCCACGTCCAATATTTAATCCATCGAGTGTTGTTCCAACAGGGGCTGGAGACTGAGGAATCATCAACGTAACATCATATGGTTTAAGATCAATCCCATGCTCCTGCTGCAAGACAAGAAGTTAAGGCTATCTGTTTAAAATGCTAAGTTAATTTCGCCGGTTAGCAAAATCCGAGCTGTAAATTGAATTTTAATTTAAAAAGACACAATGAGTAAATTGGAAAAGAAATGAAATTCTGTTCTTCTCTTTCTTTTCTTGGAACGAACATTTCCTAAGGCAGTTGAAAGAAAGGTTTTGGTTTAGACCAACCTCTACTCCTCTTAATTCAATATTCTCAACTGCTATCTTTCTTACCACTAAAAACAAGAAAAAAAACTAATCTCGGCTCTCAATCCACTTTAACTACAAATGGCACAGAGGAATGCGTGCTCTGCAGAGATGGTCTTGGTGGCAAGGTAGCACAGTGGTTAGCACTAGTGCTTCACAACGACAGGGTCCAAGGTTTGATTCCCAGCTTGGATCACTGTCTGTGCGGAGTCTGCACGTTCTCCCTGTGTCTGCGTGGGTTTCCTCCAGGTGCTCTGGTTTCTTCCCACAAGTTCTGAAAGACGTGTTGTTAGGTGAATTGGACATTCTGAATTCTCCCTGTGTACCAGAATTGGCATTGCAAGTGGCAGTGTTAATGCAAGTCTACTTGTGACAATAATAAAGATTATTATGATGTTCTTTGAGGAGAGACCTCTTGAAACTGTTTTAAAGGAAGGATCCATGACAGGATCCCTGTCAGACGCATGTAGAAACTCTGTCTGCATGTCTTCGGAATGTGCTTCTCAGCGTGCTTCAGCTCCCCCTTGTTCTCAGAAAAGTCTGCACTGCTTTAAGGACGATTATTCTCTTTTCACTGAACTGCATGGAGTGTAAAACTGCTCGACTTCAGGTCATAGCTGCCTTCAACTTGGAACTCAACTGCTTTCTCAAAATGCCTGATGCCTTAGCTCCACCCAGCAATGACATCACCGTACCAAGCTGAAATCTAATTAACTCCACAGGGAATCCCCTCAATCAAGATAAAATTCCATTAGCCTAAGCGTTCCACTATGCTTTAATTGCACCCCTAGCTCCTAACCTTTCAAACTAGGACTTATTTTAAAACATGACTGCAGCAGTCACACGTACACACTAGCACAAGCTTCTAATCCTTACTGCACCAAATAGCTTTAATACAATACATCTTAAATTTCTACATTCATCACAACTGTGACTGAATGGGATTTTGAAAGTTAATTTTCTTTGAAGCAAGTTATGCATCACTTTCACACAGATAAATTAGGGAAGAATTTGTGATGGTTTACTAGAGATCAATAGGAAATAATCACGCGCCATCCAACACTTAGCTATCCCGCAATGAAAAAAAACACACACACAGAGAGCCATAGTGAAGGGAATAAAACCAGTCTGTCAAGGATTTTACTCATCTTGCCACTGGAACGGAGTACATTTCTGAAAGATTAATTTACACCACAATGATGGAAGTAAAGAAAGTCAAATTAAAACTTTTATAGATTTAGAACAATAAACTGATCTTGAGCAGGAAGATGCAGGCTCATTATAAATCCTGTACTAAAATAATGCAGCTGTCCATATCCTGTGCACAGGATCCTGTCGATTTGACATCAACTAATATCAAAAGTATGTGTCCTCAATCATTCACTGTGCCCCACCCCTAATATTCAATAGCATACTGTCTAGGTGGGGTAGAAGAACAATGGGATCTTAAGGGTTCAAAAATACCCATCATTAAAGTTGTAAAAATTACCACAGATGAGCAAGACCATTAAAAGTACAAAATTTAAATGAAGGAAAGTTATGCTAAGCATGTATCAAACCTTGATTAGACTACTGTTTAACAGAGTACTGTGTGCAGTTCTGGTCACACTATTATACAAAGGATGCAGAGACACTGGAGAGGGTGCAGAATAGATTTACAAGGATGATACCAGAAATGTGTGGGGATATACATTTATAGTCGGGTTAGTCAGATGGGCTGATCTGTGGCAATCCGGATTAAGTGTGAGTTGATGCACTTGGGCAGGACAAACAAGGCAAAGAAACACATGATAAATGGCAGGACTCTGGGAAGAACCAAGGATCAGAGGGATCTTGGTGTGCTTGTCCACCAGTCCCCAAATGTAGAAAGCAGATGGATACAGCAGGGAGGTTATGCTGAAACAGTATAAAATGTTGGTTAGGCCACAAGCTAGAGTATTGTGTGCAGTTTTGGAATCCATATTATAGGAGGGATGTGATAACACTGGAAAGAATGCAGAAGAGATTTACTAGGATGTTGCCTGGGCTGGAGAGTGTTACTTATGGAGGGAGATTGGATAGACTTGAATTGTTCTCCTTGGAGCAGAGGAGACTGAAGGGGGACAAGATTGAGATGTATAAAATTTATGAAGGGCGTAGATAGAGTAGACAGGAATAAACTTTTCACATTGGTGGAGGGGTCAATGACCAGGGGGCATAGATTTAAAGTAAGGGGCAGGAGGTTTAGACGGGATGTGAGGAAAAACCTTTTCACCCAGAGGGTGGTGGGAGTTTGGAATTCACTGCCTGAAAAGGTGGTGGAGGCAGAGACCCTCATAACATTTAAGAAGTATTTAGATGTGCACTTGTGATCCCAAGGCGTACAAAGCTATTGGCCAAGTGCTGGAATATGGGATTAGAATGGTTAGGCAGTTGTTTTTGACCGGAGCAGACACAATGGGCTGAAGGGCATTTTCTGTGCTGTATGACGATGTCAACAAAGGAATGACAGGCTGGGTTTCATTTCTCGTGAAAAAAAGGTGAGTGGTGACCTATTAGGGGTATTTCAAATTATGAATGGTTTTGATAGAGTGGATACAGAGAGAATGTTTCCTCTTGTAGAGGAGAGCATAAGTAAAAGCCCATAAATATAAGAAAGTCACCAAGAAATCCAATACGGAATCCAGAAGACACTTCTTTACACAAGAGTGGTGGGAACGTGGAACGCACTACCACAGGGAGTGGTTGAAGCCAATAGTATTGACGCATTTAGGGTGAAGCTAGGCAAGCATTTGAGAGAGGAAGAGAATAGATGGTTGCAATGGTAGATTTAGATAAGAAACAATGGGGGGAGGATTGAGTGGAGCTTGGACTAGTTGGACTAAATGACCTGCTGCTTCTGTGCCGTACATTCTATGTAACGTGTACACTGGGACAGTTAAAAAAAAAAAATCAGATTACAATTCCAGTTAATGGAAAAAATGAATTTAGGGTGGGATTTAATGTAAATATTACATGCTGTTTTAAGAAGTGATATCTATAGCATCCTTATGAAATCCCTGGTATCACCCTGATGAATCACCAGCTCTGACATATGCTGAGGGATCGTTGCACTTTCAGAAGTGCCATCTTTCTGACAAAATGTTAAATCTAGTTTGCCTCCTCAGGATATGACAGAAGAAGAAGAGTGGAAAAATTTGCCCCATTGTGCTTGCCAATATACATCTCTCAAACAAAGTTAATACTAGAAAATATCTGTTGTTTGTGAGACCTGGCTGAATTTCCTACAATACACAGTGACTCCGCTTCAAAAGAACTTTATTGGCCATGAAGCACTTTGGAACGCTGAAGTTGAGAAAGACACCATGTCAATGTGAGTCTTTCTTTCTCTTTTCAAAACTGCACACAGTATTCCAATTATGATTTAACAATTGCTGTCCTCAAATTTATTATGACCTCTGTGCTCTTATAACCTGTTCATATTCCTCCTAAAGGCCACAAATTTGAATAGCTTTTGTTATGGCTTTATCAAAAGGCACTCATTTCAGGGAATTATATTTTGAATCCCCTTTCTGTCCATCCGCACCGGTCATTTTCATTCTCTTAACATTTCCTAATATTAGAGTTATCACTGACTTCTCACATCCACCACTTCCAACCATCTTACTAATCCAAGCAATATTAATTAATAGTTTTGTGAATGTAAAAATTCTAATACTTTTCTTTAATACACGTATAAGTTTCCTGTGAGGAAGTTTATTGAAGCCCTACTGAAAATTCATTAAAACTACGTCTACCGTAACATTTTTAACTTTATGATTACTCACTTCGTACTTCAAACTCAAAAGCTAATTTACAAGTTCAAATGTGCTGGGTTGGAGGCAAAATGCAACACCAGCCCATCCAAATCCAAACTCTTAGCAGGGACTTTGTGCCCGAGTGGCACTTTGGTCAGATATTTTCATTCTCCTACCAACAATCGCAATGAAGATGCATTAATCCTTTTAAACAAACCAGGGCCCATTATTTGCTATAGTTTGTTAATTCAGTGAATGCCGTGGAAGAAAGCTCATGTGGAGCATAAACATTGGCATAGATCAGTTGGACTGAATGGCCCGTCACTGCGTTCGATGTAGCATAGGCTAAATCTTGTGTTCCCCCATCAATAAATTCTGGTGGGTACCAAGGGATAACAAACAAAGGTAGATAAATGGAATTAAGGTTCGTTATCATTCCTCATCTAACGGACTGGCGTTAAAAGTTCAAGGATCTGAATTACGTACTCTCTTGTGTTTATCACAGTTGTTCAGAAATTTACTGATAAATTGAGGAAACTTTGTAATACATATAATCACAAAATCTCACGTAAAATGGTCTGTGAGAAACAAAGTTTCGTGAGACTTTAGGATTTCTGTAAACTTTGGTCAAAACGACATCAGTTGACAGGTCTAAAATATTCAAAGTCCCCAGTCGATCAGGTTTTACATGAGACCACAGGTGCTTTAAAAGACAGAAAGGATTAAAGATTTTGCTTCGCTCATAAAGTAACCAAAAGGGCTGCACCTTCTGCTCTTCTTCAACTCCAGTTTTCTGTGAGAGCTTCTTTGATTCTAGCCAGTCGAGGAACTTTTCCTTAAACAAAATAGTTTCATTATGCTCGGTCAGCCTGCCAAAAATTGCCCAATCAGGACGACCTTGACCTTTCCTACATGTGGAAAAAAGCAAGCAGCTGGTTAGGATTAACACTTGGCATCAGACATCTTAACACATGACTTATTGCTCAAAATGGAATCTTGGCCAAAGAACTAGATAAAAGGAATATATACTTTTTAAACGTACTGCTTGATGTAGTAAGTGGTAATTTCATATTTATTAATAGGAAACACACACATCCAAAGGTACTCTCTCCATTTAATAGAATATAGTTGTACGTTTAACAGGATATTTGCCCACATTTTGATCGCTGTGAAGATGAATAAGTATTTCATCCCATTGGGCTGCTCTGGCAAAACTTGTGCAACCTGTGGTAGCTCAACTAAAAACAAGGCAGGGGGTGTGGGCCTGCTTGCGTGACATTAATTATAATAATAATAATTTTTATTAGTGTCACACATAGGGTTAATTTAACACTGCAATGAAGTTACTGAGAACATCCCCTAGTCGCCACTCTCCGGCGCCTCTATCCGGGTACACAGAGGAAGAATGTAGAATGTCCAATTCACCGAACAACACGTCTTTCTGAACGCGTGGGAGGAAACCGGAGTGCCCGGAGGAAACACCTGCAGACACGGAGAGAACGTGCAGACTCCGCACGGACAGCTGGGAATTGAACCTGGGTCACTGCCGCTTTGAAGGACCAGTGCTCACCACTGTGCTGCCCTTCTGGAGTTGCCCACCTCGGATACTGAATCGTTAGTAACAGATCTCTTTGGTAGCAATAGAATTGAAGCTTCAAATTAATAACTAAGAATAAATGTACTTTTTGGATATATAAAAAAAAAGGGGGTAAGGTGAATGACTTCCAACAAAATTCAATCGCTTTTGTTTTATTTACTCTTTAATATAGTTTTTAAAAAGAAACAATAATGTGGAAGAGTCATATCGACTCAAGATGTTAACTCTGCCAGGTGCTGTCAGAACTTAGTTTATCCAGCATTTTCTGTTTTTCTTTCAGATTTCCAGCATCTGCAGTATTTTGCTTTCATTTAATATTTTATTTTATTTTATTTATTTTATTTTATTTAATAATACTGGCCTACCATATAATGGAATGCACAGGATTGAACATAGCGTTTCACATTTACTTATTTGTTCATGGGTCAGATAGTCTTGGAGTTTTACAACACATAAAGAAGCTTTTTGGCCCATCGAGTCTCTACTGGCCATCAAGCACCTATCTACTCTAAACCCATTTTCGAGCACTTGGCCCAAAGCCTTGTGTGCTACGGTGTTTCAAATGCTCATCTAAAGATGACTTAAATGCTGGGAGGGTTCCTGCCTTTATCACCCTTTCAGACAGTCAGTTCCAGATTCCAACCACCCTCTGGGTGAAAAGGTTTTTCCTCGCATTCTCTTTAAACCTTGAGCCTCTTTCCTTAAATCTATGCCGCCTGGCTATTGACCCCTCTGCCAAGGGAAAAATCTCCTTCCTATCCACCCTATTCATGTCCCTCATAACTTTATATATCTCAATCAGGTTCCCGTCAGACTTCTCTGTTTCAAGGAACACAATCTCAGCCTATCCAGTATCTCTTGATAGCTGAAACTCTCCAGCCCAGGCAACATCCTGGTGAATCTCCTCTGCATCCTCTCCAGTGCAATCGCTTCCTCCATATTGCGTGGTGACCAGAACTGCGCACAATACTCCAGCTGTGACCTAACCAGCATTTTAGACAGCTCCATCGTAACCTCCCTGCACTTATATTCTCAGCTAATAAAGGCAAGTACCCCATATGCCTTCTTAACCCCTTATCAACCTCTCCTGCTGTCTTTAGGGATCTATGAACAAGCACACCAAGTTCCCTCTGATTTTCTGTACTTCCCAGGATCCTACCATTCATTGTATGTTCCCTTGCCTTGTTAGTCCTCCCAAAATGCATTACCTCACATTTTCCATGGTTAACTTCCATTTGCCACTGTTCCGTCCATCTAACCAGTCCATCTGTATCACCCCGTAATCCAAAGCTTTCCTCCTCATTATTTACCACACCACCAATTTTTGTGTCCTCTGCCAACTTACTTATCATACCTGCTACATTCACGTCCAGATTATTAATGTAAACGACAAATAGCAAGGGAGCCAGCACCCATTCCTGCCGAACATCACTGGACACAGATTACCAGTCACAAAAAACAACCTTCGACCATTAAGTTCTGCCTCCTGCCACTAAGCCAATTTTGGATCCAATTTGCCATGGATTCCATGGGCTCTCACCTTCTTAACCAGTCTCCCATGTGAGATCTTGTCAAAAGTCTTACTGAAGTCCATGCAGACTGCATCAACTATACTACCCTCATCTACACACCTAGTCACTTCCTCAAAAAATTCAATCAAATTTGTTAGACACGATTTCCCTTTGACAAAGCCATGCTGACTATCCTTGATTATTCTGTGCCTCTCCAAGTGGAGATTAATTCGGTCCCTCAGAAGTTTCTCCAATAGTTTCCCTCCCACTGAAGTTAGACTCACTGGCCTGTAATTTCCTGGTTTATCCGCATCACCCTTCTTGAATATTGGTAACAGATTAGCTGTCCTCCAGCACCTCTCCTGAGGCCTGAGAAGATTTGAAAACTGCCAGAGCCTCTGCAATCTCCTCCCACAGCAGCCTGGGATACATCTCACCTGGGCCTGGGGATTTATCCACTTTTAAACAGGCTGAAACCGTTAATACCTCCTACCTCTCAATAATTTGTTCAAGTATATCACAGTCCCCCTGCCTGATTTCTATACCGACATTGTCCTTCCCCATAGTGAACACAGATTAAATGTACTCATTTAAAACCTCACCTACATCTTCCAACTCTGCACAAAGATTGCCACGTGGGCCTGCAATCAGCCCTGCTCTTTCCCTAGTCATCTTCTTGCCCTTAATATATTTATAAAATAACTATGGATTTTCCTTTATTTTACCCCAGTGTTCTTTCACGCCCACTCTTTGCTCTCCTAATTTAATTTTTAAGTAACCCCCTGCACCCTCTTTTCGACTCTAGGGTTTCTGCTGATTTGAGCTCTCGGTATCTCCCATAAGCCTACCTTTTTTCCTTATCCAACCCTGGAAATCCCTTGACATCCAAAGGTAAACTTGCAGGTTGAGTCCGTAATTAAGAAAGCAAATGTAATGTTGTCATTTATCTCAAGAGGCTTGGAATATAAAAGCAGGGATGTACTTCTGAGGCTTTATAAAGCACTAGTTAGGCCCCATTTAGAATACTGTGAGCAATTTTGGGCCCCATACCTCAGGAAGGACATACTGGCACTGGAGCGGGTCCAGAGGAGATTCACACGGATGATCCCAGGAATGGTAGGCCTAACATACGATGAACGTCTGAGGATCGTGGGATTATATTCATTGGAGTTTAGGAGGTTGAGGGGAGATCTAATAGAAACGTACAAGATAATGAATGGCTTGGATAGGATGGACGTAGGGAAGTTGTTTCCATTAGCAGGGGAGACTAGGACGTGGGGGCACAGCCTTAGAATAAAAGGGAGTCACTTTAGAACAGAGATGAGGAGAAATTTCTTCAGCCAGAGAGTGGTAGGTCTGTGGAATTCATTGCCACAGAGGGCGGTGGAGGCCGGGACATTGAGTGTCTTTAAGACAGAAATTGATAAATTCTTGACTTCTCGAGGAATTAAGGGCTATGGGGAGAGAGCGGGTAAATGGACTTGAAATCAACCATGATTGAATGGTGGAGTGGACTCGATGGGCCGAATGGCCTTACTTCCACTCCTATGTCTTATGGTCTTATGGTTCTCTGGATTTGTTGCTCCCACCTTTCACCTCCACATGAACATGTCGGCCCTTAACTTGTTCTATTTCCTTTTTGAAGGAAGCCCATTGTGTGGATGAAGATCTTCCTACAAGGAGCTGCTCCGAGTCGACTTTGGCCAGATCCCATCTTATCCTATTAAAATTGGCCTTCCCAAGGCAGCGCGGTGGTGCAGTGGGTTAGCCCTGCTGCCTCACGGCGCCGAGGTCCCAGGTTCGATCCCGGCTCTGGGTCACTGTCTGTGTGGAGTTTGCACATTCTCCCCGTGTTTGCGTGGGTTTTGCCCCCACAACCCAAAGATGTGCAGGGTAGGTGGATTGGCCATGCTAAATTGCCCCTTAATTGGAAAAAATGAATTGGGTATTTTAAGTTTATAAAAAATAAAATAAATAAATAAATTGCCCCCCCCCCCCCTCCCAATTGAGAACTTTTATTTCTGGTCCGTCTTTGTCCATTTCCATAATGACCTCAAATTCTGCTGTGCTGAATTCTGCGGTCACTGTCACCAAACTGCTCCCCCACCGAAACTTCTATCACTGCCCGGCTTCATTTACTAAAACTAGGTCCAGCTCGAAAGGCCTGTGTGGAGTCTGCACGTCCTCCCCGTGTGTGCGTGGGTTTCCTCCGGGTGCTCCGGTTTCCTCCCACAGTCCAAAGATGTGCGGGTTAGGTGGATTGGCCATGCTAAATTGCCCGTAGTGTAAGGTTAATGGGGGGATTGTTGGGTTACAGGTATACGGGTTACGTGGGTTTAAGTAGGGTGATCTTTGCTCGGCACAACATAGAGGGCCGAAGGGCCTGTTCTGTGCTGTACTGTTCTATGTTTAATGCCCAACACTTGAGAGAGCATACACGGAGGAACCACACTTGTAGGCATTCATAAATTTGCGATCAACCCTCCACCCCATCAAGGATATAAATCTCTCTTTCATTTCTGTACACTTTTCCCAAGCTCTCTTGTGGCAGAGCATAGTCTCCACCAATGCAGTAAATTGGCCATCAGTTAGCACAAAATAAAAGACCAGTAACCAGCATTCCCCTAAGTTTGCTTTCTTCCCCAGTAAACAGAGGTTCAATTATCTCCTTATTCTGCTACTGTTGGGGTTCATTTACCAGCTCTCAAATATTTATATGTTGCATGTAATAACAAACATGATCCATCGAAAAAAAAACAAAAAAAAAAAACATGATCCATCAATTTATGGCACACTTTATTACAGTGTTGAGTATTTCACATTTTTGTAAGGAGTGTCAATTTTTAAAATTAATTCATAGGGTAAGGCTGTCACTAACAAAGTCAGGTTTTAGTTTTTAAATTTAGAGTACCCAATTAGTTTTTTCCAATTAAGCGGCAATTTAGCGTGGCCAATTCGTCTACTCTGCACATATTTGGGTTGTGGGGGTGAAACCCACGGAAACACGGGGAGAATGTGCAAACTCCACACGGACCCAGAGCCGAGATTGAACCTGGGACCTCGGCACCATGAGGCAGCAATGCTAACCACTGCGCCACCGTGCTGCCCAAAGTCAGGTTTTATTGACCATTCCTAATTGCCCTTGAGAAGGTGATGGCGAGTCATTTCAAAGGCCAGTTAAAAGTCAACCACATTGTTATGAGGTTGAAGTTACATATCGGCCAGACCAAGCAAGGATGGCAGATTTCCTTCTCTTCTCCAAAGGACATTCGTGAATGAGATGAGAATTTACGACAATCGGGCAGCTTCAGGGCCACAATTACCGATACTAGCTTTTGATTCCAACTTTAGAATCTGCTTCACAATGATAGGCGGAGCCGATATTGAAGGATTTAAAAAGAGATGTTGCGGTGAACACTTAACAAGTTAGTTATTCTAATGGTAACTTTTCTGATATCTCCTACTTAATACCAAAAAGGTCAGAAGGATTGTTGATCCTTTGTTGATTCAATGTATTGAATTTATATTCCCGAGGTACTGAACAGATGTTTCTGTATCATTATTCCGGCCTACAATACTGGCCCAGAAACGTAACCATCAAGCCACTGAACCCACAAGAGTTTACAAAAAAGTTACTAATAGCTTGCCCAATCTACTGTGTAGTAAACTATAAAATCTATACTTGGAAAATCCTTTTATCAACTCACCAACTGAGTTTAGAAAAATAAATTTCCAAACATTGATTTATTAAGTACAGTGGATAATGAAAGACTGAATTAACAAAAAGAAACCAAGGTCGCCTGATACATTTAAAATGTAGGTCTTGCAGAGTCCCATATTCGAGGAATTACTGTGAAAAGATGCTGTAAATCGATTTGTTTTGTGTGGTCATTACTGTAGCTAACAGTTCATGCATTAATTACAGGGGATGCAACATAGCCAATAGTTGACGAATCAAATAAATGTCATTTATATTGAATAATATTAAGGGCTTGCTGCTTCCGCCCCACCGGCGGCAAAATTGTCACGGGTAGGACGCGGACCATGTAAAGGTCCATTGACCTTGGGTTAGAATTTACGGTCGCCGGGCGGGCGTGGCCGGAGAATCCCACCTTAAGTCTTAGTTTCTCTTAAATTCAGTTATTTCTTTATTTTCTAAATCAAAAAAAAATTAGAATATCTAATTATTATTTTTTCCAATTAAGGGACAATTTAGCATGGGCAATCAACCTAACCTGCACATCTTTGGATTGTGGGGGTTAAACCTATGCAGACACCGGGAGAATGTGCAGACTCCACACGGACAGTGACCCGGGGCCAGGCTTGAACCCGGGTCCTCAGCGCCGTGGCCATCAGTGCTAACCACTGTGCCACATTGCGCCTTAAATTTTGTTATTTCAATATTAACTTATCAATTAGGAGATATAAATTTGTCATTTATTTGTTACTAGTTTGTAGAAACATGTAATAAAAGTAAATTGGGGATTTTTATGGATAGCGTAAAATGATAAAATACAAAATCCAGTATAAACTGAAACTTAGAAACTAAAAAAACAGCAGCGTTCAGCAGCACAAATAATTTTCCAGATTGTAAGGGCAAATTCAAACTGTAGAATGGCCCCCATTCTGTTCATACCTATAAGCAAGTGAGCCATCAATCACTCCCTCTCTCAATAATTTTGTCAATAGTCCATCTCAACTTTAGATCCGAATAAGCCAGACATTGAAAGCTTGGCAGCCTTTTTCAGTGTCATCAAACGTGGACAAATAACCACCAGTCCATTGGAAACGAGAAGAAATGTGGCTATTGTGCTTATTCGAAGGGTTGAAGAAATTGCATTTCCATTTACTTTGGGTACTGCTCAGAACTATCAAACTATCCTCCCGCTTCAGTGTAAGGTTCCCCCCAATTTAAAAAAAAGTTTAGATCGGTAAGGACATGGGGATAAATGCAGTCTACCCAGTTCTCTAATTAGGGTTGATGAACTAGGGCAAGAATGTTGAAGCCGCTATCCTTGACCCGTGTTTTGAGTGCTGAATTCATCCTATATTCTGTGATTGAGATTATCCAAACGGAACGCCTCCATCCATTCTCCCCTCCCCCCATTGTCTTTCTCAAGTTCCTAAATTGGCACTTTATTTGCCATAGTTCCCAAGATGCAGGCAGAGTTAGGGGACATTTATGATTCTATTCTTTTTAATTTTTCTCAAAAGGGCATGGAGAGAAAGGAGTGGACAGTTTAGTCCCTTGAGCCTGATGTCAATAGGAATAAAGCAGGATGGAAGGGGGGTTAATACCAAAAATGGCGAATCTGATGGGTCAGGTGGCTATTTCTGCTTCAAATATTACAATGTTTGTTGTGCCAACTGGGGTTATTAATCTTAATTACATACATAGCATGCTGTAAACTGTTAGTGTAAATCAAAGCTACCTTGGTATCAGAGGGTTGCATTCGCCTGGATCCAAAGGGTTGATGTCACAGTTTGTGTAATCAAAGGTACCATTCCATAAATGTTTTGCCAATTGGAATGCTACTTTCCGCTGTGCGAGTGTGACCCCTTTTCCATGCCACACGTATACTTCACTGCCAAAATCGAACACCAGCACCTAGGAATAATAATCAATGGCTTCAAAAAAAATTGCATAAATGTTTACATGCAACATAGCTGGGCAGATAGCGCAGTTACATAATCAAGAAGCTTAATACATGCTTTACAAATCAAATCACATCCAGTTCAGTAACTAATTTGTGGCCAGCTATCTGATCTCAGCTGGAACAACAGACGGGTATTAATTTGTCTTGTGTTCTGGCGCCCCATGGGTGGGAACGAGGAAAAGATATCAACCAGAATTCTCATTCAGTGATAGTTCAGTGAGCTCTGATGGTATGTACCTACTTCAAAACAGCAGGTAAGCATGTATAGCTTGGTGTGAGGCATCCCTTTCTTCAATTCCTAGCCAAACAATCCTTTCATGCTTGACTATTGAATTTCACACCTGAAGAACAATCTCTTGAGAGGCTGCTAGCGAGCATGCAGTCACATTCTTGCCCCAGTCAAGGCCCTGTAGTGACCGAGGGCTGTGTCCTGCCCAGTCTCAATTTTTAGGCTGAGTGGAGGAGATCCAGGGGATAGGGAAGTTAAAAAGTAATTAGGTTCGGTCTTCGGCAGCAAGCAGGGTGGGGGTGTTTGAGAATCGGCACCTCATCAGCAGCTCACTTTTAACATCACCCACCTCTACCTCGTAATGCCTGACAACCACAGGGCCGCCATCTTCTCAAACCCCTGGTCTCTCCGTCGACACCCCAATTCACTATTGTCCAGCACTCCCAGACTCCCATTGCCCTCCCCTTCCTAAAACCCTCAAAATTGACCACTTCCTAGAATCCTGGGACATGAGGATCTGGAGATTACTCAAAATCCCAGTCCTGTCCATTGCAGCTTCTGACACTGCAGAGACTAAAGAGCTGCCAGCCAATCTGATCGGCAGAACTTCCTCCCGAGTGAGGGGCAGAAGTGCCACCTCTTAAAATTCGCACTCGGAGCATGTGGGGGCCAGACAGTGTTAGCGAGGGATGTGTTCCCCGCCGACTCTATGGTTGGTAGGATGGGAAACCCCGCCATCCTAAACATCATGGCCCTGGAGACACTTTTGTAATTGCCATGTAATTGCAAGGTATGTATGTTTGTCTGTGGTTGTAGCAGCCTAATCGTTATGGTACTGGACTAGCAACCCAGAGATTATGAGTTCAGATCTTGCTATAAGAGGCTAAAGCACTAGAAAATGGCCATGAAAGCCACTGGATTATTGTAAAAATTCATCTTGTTTACCAATTTCCTTTAGTGAAGGCAACTGCCAATTATACTTGTTCTGCCTTACATGCATTCTACAATTCTAATTCTACAACGCTAATACTAGGAATTGGTGATAAACACTGCAAAGGAAAAAAATCATTGACTTGAACAAAGAGACTTATAATGAGCTGAATTAAATCAATTCTTGCTCCAGCTCTTCTACTATTGCTTCTCGTTTACCTCCGCCCACCTGAGAGATTAATTCCAGGAGTGCTGGCAATCATCAAATATGTAGCCATTCTTCACTGAAGAGCTAGAGAGTATATGTGAACAGCTTAGGTAACTGCACAAGGCATCGCGATCAAGTTGCAACCTGATGTACATCCACACAGCCATACTTCTTGGCATGGTCACGAATAGGAATATTGATTCTCTTTTGCCCCTCTCTCGCCTTAACACAATTATTGTGGCCATGTATGCATTCTGGCGGAGATCAAGTATAATTCTAGTTCAGCACAAACAGGGGATTTCCATAGAATCCCGACAGTGCAGGAGGCCATTCGCTCTATCAAGTCTGTATCGACCCTCTGAAAGAGCACTCTACCCTGCTTTATCCCCGTAACCCCGTGCATTGTTCATGGCCAAATCTACCTAACCTACACATCTTTGACCTGTGGGAGGAAACCCATGGTGACATGGGGAGAACATACAAACTCCACACAGACTGTCACCCAAGGCTGGAAATGAACCTGGGTCCCGGGCGCTGTGTGGCAACAGTGCTAACCACTGTGCCACCCTGTTGCACCTTCCTGATCTGGTCTAGCACTGTGCAGTGTATTTACCAAGGAATTTACTGGAGAGTGCTCCTCTATTGGTCCATTTGACAAATACTTACATCTTTTGAATTAAGTAAAGAGCAACGTGGTATCTTTCCCCAGAAGTCATCATCAGGGACTAATTTATCATCTACTAGACGATAAATACAATTGGTTTCTACTATTGCACTTTCATATAGTTCATCTTCATCTGGATTTCCAGCACCTGCAAATTAAACAAAGCAGTTTAATTAGAAATACTTGACCATGTCCAGGCGAGGGGTCAGGAGAGGCGACTGGGGGAACTGCCATCAGTGTGGTAGGGTACAATTTCAGGTACCTAGGTATCCAAGTGGCACGGGATTGGGACTGGCTACATAAATTGAACTTGGCCCGGTTGGTGGATCAGATGAAGGAAGATTTCCGGAGATGGGATGCGCTCCCGTTGTCTCTGGCGGGCAGAGTTCCAACGGTGAAAATGATGGTCCTCCCGAGATTCCTATTTGTTTTCCAATGTCTCCCCATCTTCATCCCGCGGTCCTTTTTTAAGCGGGTCAATAAAATTATAGCGGGCTTTGAATGGGGGGGGGGGGTAAGTCCCCGCGAAAGAGGAGGGTAACGCTTGAGAGGAGTCGGGGGGAGGGCGGGCTGGTGCTGCCAAACTTTAGCAATTATTACGGGGTGTCGCTTCCCTGGTAGCCTAGGGGCGGATATTACTAGCATGGAGGGACTCAAAGTCCCCGTAGTCGGATACCTGGCTGTCGGACATGGCTGGCTTTCTCTGCCTGGAGAAAATTAAGTTCGCCATGAGAGGGTCATTGTTAGGGTTCGCCCGGAGGTGGCAACCATTCATCGACTTCTTCGCAGAAGGGGAGTGAGGTGGTATTTGCACTATGATTTTGTATTTTTATGTACATTGTTTATATTGCTGCTGTTACAATGCCAAAAACAAATACCTCAATAAAATGTTTATTTAAAAAAAGAGAAATATTTGAGCATGTAAATTGTCCTGAACATGCAACTTTCTCTAGTTTCTTTTGTTTCTCCCCTCCTGCCAACTCTAAACTCATCTTGTCCATGAGGTGCGTCTTGTGTTCTCTTGACCCTATTATCACCAACCTTCTGACCATCTAACTTCCAATATTATTTACCTGTATGGATTCACCCTTTGAATAAATCTATACCAAGTAAAAATTGACTTGACTAACCAAATAGAATATTTTGATGAGGCAACTGAGAAGCTTAATGAAGGGAATGCAATGGGTGTTGTCTATCTGGATTTCAAGGAAATGTTTGGCAAAATACCACATACAACACTCATTAATAAAATTACAGATCACGAAATAGGAGGATAACATATTGGGCTAATGAGAGAAAACAGAGTGTCCCCTGGTAAATGGCTTCAAACTGGAGGATAGTAGACAGCGTTGTTCCCAAGAGTCAGTGCTCGGACCACTTACTTTTTTAATATACATAAATGGCTTTGATATTGGAATGTAGAGTAATATTTCAAAATTTGCCAATGATACCAAACTTGATGGGAGTGGTAAACAGTGAGGACGATATTAATCGGCGGTGACAAAAGATAGATATGCTCGTGGCATGGGCAAACACTTGGCAGATAGCAGTAAATACAGTGGTCGGAGGTGTTGCATTTTGGCAGAAAGGAAAGGGAGAAACAGCGTTCTAAAGAGTGTGCAGGGACAGAGGGACCTGAGGATGCACGTGCAAAGGTCTTTGAAAGGTGACAGACCATATTGAAAGAGAGGTTAGCAAAGCATTAAGGATCTTGGGCTTCATTAATAGCGTGACTGCCCTTGATATCAAAGCAGCATTTGAAAGGGTTTTGCATCAAAGAGCCCTAGCAAATCTGAAGTCAAGGGAATTGAGAGAGAGAGAGGTGGGGGGGGGGGGGGGGGGGGGGGGGGGGTGTTAAATCTCTCCATTAGTTGGAGTCACACCGTGCACAAAGGAAGATGGTTGGGGATATTGAAGGTCACATCATTTCAGATCTGGGGCATCACCACAGGAGTTCCTCAGGGTAGTGTCCTAGACCCTATCACCTTCACTGTTGCTTCATCAATAGCCTTACCCCAAGAAGTGGGGATGTTTGCAGATGATCGCACATTTTTCAGTACTATTTGCTATTCCTCAGATACTGAAGCAGTCCATGTCCAGATATAGCAAGTCCTGGACAATATTCATGCTTGGGCTGATGGGTGGCAGACAACATTCGCGTCACACATAGAAACACGAAAATAGGAGCAGGAGGAGGCCATTTGGCCCTTTGAGCCTGCTCTGCCGTTCATTATGATCGTGACTGATCATCCAACTCAGTAACCTGTTCCTGACTTCCCAAAGCCTGTCCACTATCTACAAGACACAAGTCAGGAGTGTGATGGATTATTCTCCACTTGCGTGGATGAGTGCATCTACAACAATGCTCAAGAAGCTCTGACACCATTCAGAACAAAGTAGCCCACTTGATTTGCACCCTATCCACTACACTAAACATTAATTTCCCTGCCACCAACACATAGTGGCAGCAGTGTGTACCAACTACAAAATGCACTACAACATCTCCTCAAGGCTCTTTTTGGTTCAAGAAGGCAGCTCACCACCACCTTCTCAATAGCATGTGGGATGGGTAATAAATGCCAGCCCAACCAGTGATGCCCACATCCCATGAACAAATATAAAAAACAAAATCAGGAAAGTTATGCTGAATCTTTATAAAGCTCTGGTTAGGCCACATGTAGAGTATTGCATCCAGTTCCAGCCACCACACATTAGAATTAATGCAAGGGTCCTTGAGAGGCTGCAGAGGAGATTTCCCAGAATGATTTCAAGGATGGGAGATTTTAGCTACAAGGTTAGTCTGGAGAAACTGGAGTAATTCTCCTTGGAGCAGAGGAGGCTGAGGGGCGATTTGGCAGAAGTGTACATGATTATGTCAGATTTGATTCTGGGCAAAGAAATTTTGGGGGAAATGTGAGAAAGATTTTTTTTTTTAAATTTGAGAGTACCCAATCAACTTTTTCCAATTAAGGGGCAATTTAGCATGGCCAATCCACCTAGCTTGTACATTTTTGGGTTGTGGGGGCGAAACCCACGCAAACACGGGGAGAATGTTCAAACTCCATACGGACAGTGACCCAGAATTGAACCAGGGACCTCGAACCTGAGGCCGCAGTGCTAACCCACTGCGCCACCATGCTGCACTGCGAAAGATTTTTTAATGTGCAGTGAGAGGTAATGACTCACTGCCCGTGAGAGTGGTGGAAAGAGTGACTGATCTATGATTGAAAAGAAAATTGGATGGGCACTTGAAGGAAATAAACTTTCAAAGCCATGGGGATAGAGCAGGGGAATGAGACTGACTGGACCAGCTTACTGAGGGACTGCATAGACCCAATGGGCTGAACGGCCTCCTTCTGTGTTAGAACTAACTGATGACATGGGAGATGGTTGTGTAGTGGTGTTGGCACTGGACTAGTAAAACAGAGACCCAAAGTAATGCTCTGGGGACCCAGGTTCAAATCCCGCAAATGCAGATGGTGAAATTTGAATTCAATAAAAATCTGGAATTAAAAAACATCTAATGAGAACCATGAAACCATTGTCGACGATTGAAAAAAACCCACCTGGTTCACTAATGTCCTAATGTGACTCCAGACCCACAGAAATGTGGTTGACGGGGCAGCACGGTGGCGCAGTGGGTTAGCCCTGCAGCCTCACGGCGCCGGGGTCTCAGGTTCGATCCCGGCTCTGGGTCACTGTCCATGTGGAGTTTGCACATTCTCCCCGTGTCTGTGTGGGTTTCGCCCCCACAACCCAAAGATGGGTTAGGCAGGCTAGGTGGATTGGCCACGCTAAATTGCCCCTTAATTGTAAAAAATGAATTGGGTACACTAAATTTATTTAAAAAAAAAGAAATGTGGTTGACTCTTAACTGCCCCCTCAAGGACAATTGGGGATGGGCAATAATTGCTGGCACAGCCTCCGACGCTCACGTCCCGTGAACGAATAAAACAAAATGGCATCACTTTTGAGGAGCACCAACCGGAGGATTTTCCTTCCAATCTCAGTCGGGAGTTAAAATAAAGTTTTCTAACTTTTAAGTGTGCACATAAATGATCATTGTTTCTCCTCGTAGCATCATGTTTCAATCAGTTCAAAAAAATACCGACACGTGTTAATTTTGTAACACATCTTTAAAAAGGCAAGACTCAGGAAACTTAGAATTGTATTTCAATCCAAAATTCACAGCAGTTATTATTACCTTGGTAGCTTGACTGTCCACCCAAGAGTTTCCAAAGTCTTTGGCTGATTTTGTATGGCTGTTAATTCCTTCTTCTATTGTGGCCACATATGGTGCTCTGCAGCCAAGGTCCCTTTTAGTCTGAATGAAAGCTGCCAGTTCTGAAGCCTGAAAACAGGAAAATATTGAAAAATACACAGGTACAGTATTATTTGATACAGTACATTTATTCAGCATATTAGCTTGAGAGCATGCAGCTAGATTTTCTCAAAGTATTAACACACCTTGGAATATCCATCGCCTTGTTCAATTCAGGATTATGGTGAAAGCCATCTCCAAGGATGACAATTCAGATTCTGTACTACTACACATTTCATTCATTCCCCTTTTGCGGCACAATTTTACACAGAGATGTAAAGAAAGACTGCTAATTGGGAATTGGATAAAGGTGCTTTTCCTTCCTAAATGTTCATCGACAGGTTTGTTACTTAACAGCCAGAATTTTTCATTTTTCTATTATATACAGAATTTGGCCCCAGAATTAAAACTGCTAATGCACCATAACATGTGAAT
>NC_052150.1:186790609-186793562 GCF_902713615.1 Scyliorhinus canicula | reverse complement strand
CAATAACCCCTCCTGACCTTTTTGGACACTAAGGGTAATTTAGCATGACCAATCCACCTAACCTGCACGTCTTTGGAATGTGGGAGGAAACTGGAGCACTAGGAGGAAACCCACGCAGACACAGGGAGAACGTGCAGACTCTGCACAGACAGTGACCCGCGGGGAATTGAACCTGGGGCCCTGGCGTTGTGAAGCAACTGTGCTAACCACTGTGCTACCGTGCTGCTGTTGATGAAGGATCATGACTGGACTCACCAATGAGTGAGGTATTGCACACTACTTTGACGTGACGTTTTGTACATTTAATAATAATCACTTATTGTCACAAGTAGATTTCAATGAAGTTACTGTGATAAGCCCCTAGTTGCCACATTCTGGCACCTGTTCGGGGAAGCCGGTATGGGAATTGAACCCGCGCTGCTGACCTTGTTCTCCATGACAAGCCCACTGTGCTAAACCAGACCCTTGATCTGGAACGTATGGCAGTTCTTTCCGTCTCTCCACTTGTTGGTGATATTGTTCAATTGTGGGAACTTCTCGTGCTTCTGTGGTCATGTGAGATACCTTTTCAACTCTCCGTCGGCTGCCAGGGTGAAATCTCGGAAAATGATCAGGCAGGCCCTGCAGCAGCCCAGCCTGGTGACTCACTGTTGAATGAGTGTGAAGTTTCAGCTTCATGACTCGATTACATCCAGCAAACAAGTAAGTCTAAACTTTGCAGCCTGCTCCTCTTTGATAGTGATTTCCAGGCCGTAGCTTGTTACGCCTCATCAGCTGTGGGGTGAAACAGGGGTCAAAGCTGTTTTTAGTCAACCTTTGAAGGCTGCCCCTGGGGGAAGCGCCCAGCTCTCTTTAATTGGCCTGGGACCAGGAGTGTGCAATTCCTGCAGACCAGGGACAGTTATGTTCAGCTCAAACTCCTGTTTCTTTGCCAGCAATGTGACAATCGTGTTCACCTCCCCATCTCATTTTCCCAAGGACCCCTGGAATTATAATTCACAGGATTAAATCCTTGTATGAAACTCCCACTCGTAGTGTTTTCAAATGACATGTCTGAGAGTCACCTTTTTTGGATATTAACTTAACTGCAGTTTTATTTTCAGGCCCTGTTATTCCTGTCAAAAAGAAATAAAGTAATACAAGAGAAGGCTAATTGCATTTTGCTGACTTCCATCAGGGCCATCTAGTGTTGAGTTAACAAGATGCCAGTACCATATGTCATGATATGCAAACATGAAACAAATGAACACTCAGAATAGGACACAACCAATGAGCAGTCAGGACACTCAGAGGTGGCATCACCACAAGGGGGCATGACATAAAGACTATAAAAGGGATGAGGCACTCGCACCCTGCCTCTTTCCACAGACAGACATCTAGAGAGTTAGACAGGATTGATCAGCAGCATCACACATAAGAACATAAGAACTAGGAGCAGGAGTAGGCCATCTGGCCCCTCGAGCCTGCTCCACCATTCAATGAGATCATGGCTGATCTTTTGTGGACTCAGCTCCACTTTCCAGCCCGAACACCATTACCCTTAATCCCTTTATTCTTCAGAAAACTATCTATCTTTATTTTAAAAACATTTAACTGCTCACTGCTTCAACTGCTTCACTGGGCAAGGAATTCCATAGATTCACAACCCTTTGGGTGAAGAGGTTCCTCCTAAACTCAGTCCTAAATCTACTTCCCCTTATTTTGAGGCTATGCCCCCTAGTTCTGCTTTCACCTGCCAGTGGAAACAACCTGCCCGCATCTATCCTATCTATTCCCTTCAGAATTTTATATGTTTCTCTAAGATCCCCCCTCTTTGCTTTCTATTCATTAACCAATCCTCTATCCATGCTACTACTTTACCCTTAATGCCATGCATTTTATCTTATGCAGCAACCTTTGTGTGGCACCATTGTCAAAGGCTTCTGGAAATCCAGATATATCACATCCATCGGCTCGCCGTTTTCTACCGCACTGGTAATGTCCTCAAAAAATTCCACTAAATTAGTTAGGCATGACCTGCCCTTTATGAACCCATGCTGCGTCTGCCCAATGGGACAATTTCTATCCAGATGCCTCGCAATTTCTTCCTTGATGATAGATTCCAGCATCTTCCCTACTACCGAAGTTAAGCTCACTGGCCTATAATTTCCTGCTTTCTGCCTACCTCCTTTTTTAAACAGTGGTGTCACGTTTTCTAATTTCCAATCCGCCGGGACCACCCAGAGTTGAGTGAATTTTGGTAAATTATCACAAGTGCATTTGCAATTTCCCTAGCCATCTCTTTTAGCACTCTGGGATGCATTCCATCAGGGCCAGGAGACTTGTTTACCTTTAGCCCCATTAGCTTGCCCGTCGCTACCTCCTTAGTGATAACAATCATCTCAAGGTCCTCACCTGTCATAGCCTCATTTCTATCAGTCGCTGGCATGTTATTTGTGTCTTCCACTGTGAAGACTGACCCAAAAACCTGTTCAGTTCCTCAGCCATTTTCTCATCTCCCATTATTAAATCTCCCTTCTCATCCTCTAAAGGACCAATATTTACCTTAGCCACTCTTTTTTTTGTTTTATGTATTTGTAGAAACTTTTACTATCTGTTTTTATATTCTGAGCAAGTTTACTCTCATATTCTATCTTACTCTTCTTTATAGCTTTTTAAGTAGCTTTCTGTTGCCCCCTAAAGATTTCCATCCTCTAGTCTCCACTACTCTTTGCCACTTTGTATGCTTTTCCTCAATTTGATACTCTCCCTTATTTCCTTAGATATCCACGGTCGATTTTCCCTCTTTCTACCGTCCTTCCTTTTTGTTGGTAAACCATTGCTGAGCACTGTGAAAATCGCTTGGAAGGTTCTCCACTGTTCCTCAACTGTTTCACCATAAAGTCTTTGCTCCCAGTCTACCTTAGCTAGCTCTTCTCTCATCCCATTGTAATCTCCTTTATTTAAGCACAAA